>NC_141932.1:7319668-7450666 GCF_057802395.1 Ceratotherium simum simum
TCTATGAACATGATCTCCTGATTTTTTGTTTTATATCTATAGATGTGATGAATTCTATTAATGGATTGCCTAATGTTAAATCACTCTTGAATTCCACATATAAACTGAAATTCATCACTGATGTCATTTGAATCATGTCCTGAAATATGTATGTACAAATTCAAATTCCCTTCTACTGTGAATGAGATTATCCAGGATGCTTATATCGGACTGGTTCTTAGTGTGACTCTTCTCTGCTCTTGGCCGATGTTTAAAACTACAACGTTTTCTCCTGAGAGAATTTTGGGGTTTGATGATATACTAGTGGTCCTTAAAAGTTTTTAGTACTTTATGAAGTGTGTTGAAAAATGCTGTGGTTGCCTTTGAAATGGAAATTTAAATTTCAATCTAAATGGTAAATCATTGTAAAAATATAATTCTCAGAATATAAAAACATTTACAATTTAAAATAAAAAAATATATCACCAAAGAATGACTTCTATGGAGTGTTTATTGTAATATAGAGTTTTCTTCAAAGCTGGAAAGTACATAAATGCCTAATGATTGATGGACAGATAGACAAACAGTGGTACCTCCATACCACGGAATCCCACTCAGCAATAAGGAGAAACAAACTATTGAGATATGCAACCAACATGAATGAATATCTAAGGCATTATGCTGTGTAAAAGGAACACCTTAGCCTCCCCATCCTTCCAGTCTCTGCTGGTGCCTTCCTGTGCCTGAACCTGCCCAAAGACCAGGAGGCTGGGGAGGCTGGAAATACCCGACCCTGTGTCCACAGCACAGCAGGTGACAGGAAGACACTGGGTCACCGAGCTCTCAGGAGATGATGGGCAGACCTTATGAGAGAAGAGAGAAAAACTGCTACCAAATAAATCCTGGGCAAGTTGCACATGATCTAAAACCCATATCTGCGAGGCTTCTCTTCAGTAGGATCCACCTCTGGGACTTGGAAGAGTCACACTTTATCTGTCCTGGTCAATCCTGGGACTACAGTTACTTCCCAAAACTCTACAGTCAGGTTCCTCTTCACATGGTGTCCTATTCCAGGGTGAGTAATATTCTCTCTCTCTCTCTCTTTTAAAAGAGTTCTGGAAATTCTGTAACCTCATTTGAGATAAAAATTTAAATTTGAATCTAAAGGATTGTTGCAAAAATGTAATTGCCAAAATTTCTTAAATATTTACAGTTTTAAAATAGAAAAAATTTGAGGCCGGCCCCGTGGCTTGGTGGTTAAGTGAGCGCTCCACTGCACAGCGACCGGGTTGGATCCAGGCTCGCACCCGACGGCGCTGCTTCTCTGGCCATACTGAGGACCGCTGGTCCCACATACAGCAACTAGAAGGATGTGCAGCTATGACACACAACTGCTCTAAGGGCTTTGCAGGGAAAAATAAATAAATAAAATCTTTAAAAAAAAAAAAAAAAAAAAATAAAATTTATATCAACAAAGAAAGGCTTGGGGCTGGCCTGGTGGCATAGTGGTTAAGCTCATGGGCTCTGCTCTGATGTCCCAGGATTTGCATGTTTGGATCCTGGGTGCAGACCTGCACGTTGCTTATCAAGCCACACCGTGGCTGGTATCCCACATATAAAGTAGAGGAAGATTGGGTCTGGCCTGGTGGTGCAAGCGGTTAAGTGCAAGCGCTCTGATGTGGCAGCCAGAGTCCACCGGTTCAGATGCCAGGTGTGCACCGAGCCCAGCACTTGCCATTAAGCCGTGCTGTGGTGGCATCCCATATAAAGCAGAGGACGATAGGCACAGATGTTAGCCCAGGGCCAGAAATCTTCCTCAGCAAAAAGAGAGAGGATTGGCGCCGGATATTAGCTTAGGGCTGGTCACCTCACAAAAAAACAAAAAATAAAAATAAAATACAGTAGAGGAAGATGGGCATAGATGTTAGTCCAGGGCCAATCTTCCTCAATATAAACCTGGGAGGATTGGCAACAGATGTTAGCTCCAGGCTAATCTTCCTCACCAAAAAAACAAACAAACAGGAAGTCTTGAATGAAGTGTTTATTGCATATAGGGTAATCTCTTTCCAAAGATATATATTTTTTCCTCCAAAATGAAAAAAAAAGGATGCATATTCAACTCTCTCTCAGAATCCTTCCACCTTCTCCTTCCTGACTTGAGGTAAAGGAGCCCCCAACCCTTCCTGAGTTAGGTCTGCAAACTAGAAGTCACAGCACCTCAGACATTCTTCATTACAGAAACTACTCTAAACTTTCCTCTGGTTTTCTTCACACGCCTTTAGCAATACTCATTGTGGTGAAATTATGATAGTCTCTCCTATGGGGTGGTGGCCATCTCCTTAGGGAATTTGGTCCATGTCTCAGAGCCTTCAATGATGCTACTAATGAAAAGTGCTCCTGTAGGTACATCATCTCTGAATTTGGATGAAATAAGGAACACAACTTCTAATAAAAATGAATCTAAATCATAGCACAGCAAAGGTGCAGACTGTTAACTTTTTTTTTTTATTTATGGTTTATAACATTGTAAAAATTTCAGGTGTACATCATTGTTCTTCTATTTCTGCATAGATTACATCATGTTCACCACCAAAATACTTAATTACAACCCATCACCACACACATGTACCGAATTATCCCTTTCCTCCTCCTCCATCCCCCTTCCCCTCTGGTGAATCGTCACCAATCCAATCTCTGTCCCTATGTGTTTGTTTATTGTTTATTTATTACCTACTACTTAATGAAGGAAATCATCACATTGTGGCTTGACCTTCCTCCCCTCTGACTTATTTCCCTTTGCATTATACCCTCAATGTCCATCCATGTTGTCACAAATGGCTGGATTTCATCGCTTCTTATGACTGAGTAGTAGTTCCATTGTGTATATATACCAGATCTTCTTTATCCATTCGTCCCTTGATGGGCACTTAGAAGTTGCTTCCAAGTCTTGGCTATTGTGAATAACAGCTGCAATGAACACAGGGTGCTTGAAAACACCAGACCGTTAACTTCTTAATCCTAAGTGTTCTAGTTGGTGGCATTAGGGGACCTCTCTGTACAGAAGCTCCTCGTGCCTAATTTGCTGGATCTGAGGTCTTTTTTGCACAATTTGTCCCCAGGGGCCCCTTGGCTTCTGTCCTTCCTCCACATCCTGCCCAGTCTCCTAATTACTCACTCTCCTTTATTTCAGGGTCCTGATTGATTTTTATTTCATTTTTTTTACAGACAAAATGTTGTATATATCTAATGTATACATCTTGGCAAGTGTGATGGATAAGTATGCACTTACTTAAATCGTTACTATTGGTATCAAATATGCCATTAACTTATCCATCACCTCCAAAAAAGTTTTCTTCCACTCTCTTATTTATTATTCTTAGTTTTTGGAGATAAAAACCCTCTGATATAAGATCTATCCTACTTAGTATAATTTTTAAGTTTAAAATACAAAGTATTTTTAACTATAAGCTTTATAAGTTGTACTTTGATAAGTTGGTACCACATATGTAGATATGTGGGACTTATTTATCTTGGTGTGGTAATTGCAACTTTGTACCCTTTGACTGATACCTCCCTTAGTTGGTCCTCCTCTCAGACCCTGGTGACCACCATCTCCAGACTTTCTGCTTCTGTATGAGTTTGACTATAAGTTGGATTCTATACATATAAGGGAGTATCATTTAGTATTTGTGTTATGCATCTGGCTCATTTCACTTAACATAATGTCCTTGAGGTTCATCCATGTTGTTACTGGAAAATGGCAGAATTTCCTTATCTATTTAGTCTCAATAATATATATTCCATTATGTAAATATATGTACATAAGGAAATACATATGTGTGGAGAAAATGTGTGATATATATAACACACAGATATATATCACACGTTTTATTTATCCACTCACCTGTCAATTGACAGTTAAATAGTTTCCAAATCTTGGACTATTGTTCATAATGTTGCAATAAATATGAGAGTACAGACATCTCTTTGAGATCCTAATTTCAATTCCTTTGGTTTATATACTCAGAAGTGAGATTGATTGCTGGATCATAGTGTACTTCTATTTTAGGAGACTCTCTATATCATGTTTCTCCATAGTGGGTGCGCACTGATTTACATTTTCATCAACTGTGTACAAGTGTTCCACTTTCTCTCCACATCCACACCAGCATGCATTATCTTTTTTTTTTTTTATTTTTATTTTTTTGGTGAAGAAGATTAGCCGTGAGCTAACATCCATTGCCACAATCCTCCTCTTTAGTAGAGGAATATTGGCCCGCTGACATCTGTCCCCATCTTCCTTTACTTTACATGTGGGATGCCGCCACAGCATGGCTTGAAGACAAGTGCATCGGTCTGCACCCGGGATCCGAACCATGCTAACTTCCCAGGCCACTCAAAGCAGAGCACTTGAACCCAAACCACTACGCCACTGGGCCGAGCCTCTATCTTTTGTTTTTTTACAATAGCTTACATACTGACACTTGTGAGGCTGATATTTTGTTATAGTTTTGATTTTCATTTCCTTGATGATTAGTGATGCTTGAGCACATTCTCATAAACCAGTTGAAATTTGTATAACTTCGGAGTAAAAATATCTAATTGATCACTTTGCCAAGTTTTTGAATTATTTGTTTATTGCAATTGAGTTGTCAAATGAGTTCCTTTTTATACTTTGGGTAGTAACCTCATATACAACATATATGTTTCTGAAAATATTTTTCTTTCTAGTCTACAGTTTGCCTTTTTCATTCTGTTGACTCATTTTCTGGCTGTTCAGAAACTTAACTTTCTGCAGGGCCACTTGTCTATTTTCACTTTTTTGCTTATGTCTTTTTGGTGTCAGATCAGCTGTATCATTTCCAAGCCACCAATATCACCAAAAGCTTTTCCCTATGGTTTCTTATAGGAATTTTAGAGTTTCAGGTCTTTAGTTTAAGTATATAATCCATTTTGAGTTGACTTTGCATAAGGTATATGAGATATATATCGTCTTTTGTATATAGGATAAGGGTCAAATTCTTTCTTCTTCTTTTTTTTTTTTTTTTGTGAGGAGTGACTAGCCCTGAGAGTTAACATCTGATGCCAATCCTCCCCTTTTTTCTTGAGGAAGATTGGCCCTGAGCTAACATCCATTGCCCATCTTCCTCCACTTTATATGGGACGCCACCACAGCACTGGTTGGATGCTTACAAGCGGTGCGTCGGGTGCACGCCCCTGGGTTCCGAACCTGTGAATCCCTGGCCACCCTGCCGGAGTGTGTGCACCCTAATCGCTTTTGCGCCACAGAGCCGGGCCCTCAAATTCCTTATTCTTCTGCATGTGGATGTTCAGTTTTCCCAAAACTACATATTAAAGAGACTATCCTTTCCACGTACTGTTAGCAACCTGGTCAAACACATCAGTTGGTCATAAATGCATGGGTTTATTTCTGAGCTCTCTCTGAGTCTGCACCATTGGTCTATACATCTTTTTAAATGCCAATAGCACATTGTTTTTATTACTCTAGTTCTGTAAAGTATATTTTGAAAATGAGAAAGAAGGGGTCCCTGTGAGAGAATCACTCCAGAGTCACATTAGAGTCCTGGTTTTGTCCCACCACCATGACTGTAAGAAAAAACAAAAACAAAACACTTTTTTTCATAAGTACGGTTGTGTTGTTTCTTTAGCTCAAACACGAAGTAACAGATATAGACTGGGATTTATTAGAACTTGGAGTATAACTTGTTATCCCTGTGATTGAATGTGTGAGCCTAACCAGCTCCTAACCTCCATGGCCATTACTAATTTCACAACAAACTGACAAATCCTATTTTTCACTCCTCACAGGCTACATGTAAAGACCACATGGGCCCAGAAAGAACGTGTGGATTTCTTTTCTGAGTCCTGGATGGACTGGGTTTGAGGTAGAAATGCGCACTGTTCCTGACTCATCCAGGGTGCCTCCACATTTCCCAACCCCATTTAACTGAGCCAAAGACACGTGACCAGTTTTGTTAGTGGTGTAAGATTGCAAATTAAGTGAGGTCACTTTCATGTGCATGTCAGCTGTCTCAGAGGATTTCCTTTTCTTTTATTTCAGCTTCTGGGATGTTGGGGTTGTTTATGCCCACAGTGCATGGCTCATCCATCCTAAGTCTAAACCAGTTCTCCTCAATAGTTCTTCATCTCCCACCTAGATTCTATGTGGGAGATGAAAAGCTCTACCAGTATTTCTTTTTCTTTTCCTGAGAAAGATTAGTCCTGAGCTAATATTCATGCGCAATCTTCCTCTATTTTGCAGCAATAGTAATGCTGCCACAGCATGGGTGATGAGTGGTGTAGGTGCATGCCCAGCATCCAAACCCCTGTGAACCCAGGCTTGCCAAAAAGATGAACACGCCTGGAACATAGCACCACTACACCATGGGGCCAACCTCCTCACCAGTATTTTTAAATGCTATGTTCTCAAGTGGTGCTCTTCATCAAAGACACTTTCTCTCCATCACCTCAGTATCATCAAAGGCTCTAGGCTCTAGAAAGTACAATAATCTCTGTGTCCCCCAAAGCATCTGGTCCTCAATGCTGCTGAAAAATTCCTGCACCTATCACAGGGTAGGGATTCCGCCGCCAGTATGGTCCTCAGACATGTACTAAAATAACCCAAGCTCCTCATTTCATGCTTATCCCTCTTTGCTTATCAGACAACAACAATCTCAGTTGTATCTGACAGAAGCTATGACAAGGTTAAGTGAATATAATTATTGTTTTCTCTGTGTGTGTGTGTGTGTGTGTGTGTGTGTGTTGAGGTAGCTAGTGGCAGGGGGTGCCAAATATAGTGGCTATAATCTCTGAAGCCTGTGACATTGAGAGGGTTTGGAATATTAATCCCAGATTCAGAAATATAGGTTTGTAATTAGAAAAAAATCAAAGGATTTAATTTAAAATCATATTTTTATATGACATTTTATTGAAAAAAGCAATAAATTTTGGGGAAGATTCAGCAAAAATTAAGTGTAAGAGGCACAAGCGGTAACCATTCAGTGTCCTTTGAGTTGAGAAAGTAGCATTTGACTTAGGTGATAGTTCTATGAATCTGTAGAATCTGTTGAAACTTCTGGATCCCTAGTGCTTTCCTTTGGGATAGACACATAAATTTCTTTATCTTTTGATGGATATTGTTGAACTTGGGCTTTCTATAACCATTGGGGAGAGGGTTCAATAATAATATATTTTTACTAGAAAGAAAACTTGTTTATCACCTGACTTCCACATTAATTGGCATTGAGTTCTGCAAATAAATCCAATAAATTATAATGTTAGTTTTGGGCATCATGCATTTCTTCCTTTTTGCTTATATGGCTTTGAAAAATCCTTCTCAGGTGCTTTGGTTCTGCTTGTCTGTTCATAACTGAAATGATGCTGACACTCAGTAGTGTGAAGTTTGAGGAAAGAACACACTTTGGGCAGAGAAAAACTTCCTCAGAGGAGCAGAGAACTCAGCAAGAGACACATGAGCATCTTTGCCAGTCCTCATGTGTCAACTCAGTATTTCCTGGGGCCTCCGTGTGCACCTGTCTGCCTCCCATGGATCAAAAAAAGAAAGAGCCTCTCAACACAATGAATCTGATTCTTTGGAAATAATTTAGTTCGGGTTTGTGACTGTTTTTGGTAGTCAACAACTGGGTGGGATAACAGATTTTTCACAAATATCCTCCAGTTCCGCAAGCCTGTCACAGTTCCCATGGTGGCTACAGGTGAAATGATAATTGCAGCTTCTAAGGGTGAGGTGAGGTCACAGTAGAATCACAAACCCATATCTAGTAGGCTCTAGCTGCCTCCCTCCATTCCAGGTCCTGGCTGTCATGACCATCACACCAGGCCCACTTCGTCCTGGCAGTGCGGAAAGAGTCCACTGACTATTTTCTATTCCAGTCTGAGAGGAAGAGTCTGCAAGGAAGCGAGGGGCTATCTCAGGAGTCTGGGTAAGTGATCACGTCAGAAAAGGGATTCTTTAGGATTTAGAGTATGGGTCTAGTGCCAAAGCCACACAGGAGGGAGGAATAGATTCTGAGGCATTAACCGAGCTAGTAGGATCTCTAAGCACCAAACCCTAATGGATCATACTATAATTTAGTCACTAATCAAAAATGACTTTGAATCTTGCCATTGAATCTGGAGTGATAATGTATCCTGACTTGTACTTAATAGCTGTAGTTCTGGCAAATCAATCTGCTCTTCAGCCTAATATACTGGAATCATAGACTACATTTTCCAGGATTACTGCAGGTGTGTCTACCATGCCTCTGTGCTTATAATAAAGAATAGGATGAATCTACCTGAGGAATAATTTAGTGCTGTGCAGAAATAATGTATCCAAATGGCAATTGCTGGAATAGAAATGTTTTCTCTTACTCTAGGGTGTATCAAGCGCTTACATGGAGACAATGCAATTTTTCCCTACTAGAAAAATCTGTGGTCTATTAATTTTGATGAGACTGTTTTCTCTCTGCATGAAGAAAGGGAAACTCAGTACTTAAGGAAAATGTCAGTCTTCAATAATGAGTTTCAGCTAGCAGCTGTCAGGTCTCAAATGTATCTTTCAATATTTTCTCTGGTTTAAAAATATTCTATCTACTTTAAAAACATGTTATTTCCAATCTGATAAACATGTACCCAAGATTTTACATATTAGAGATTCCTTTATAGCGTAACTGTCTTAAAAAATAAGTAAGACAAATCTCACTTGGATTGTTGAACATCTGTCTCGCAGCCAATACCTTGGCATCCAGTGTTCTCTCTAAAGAAAGAATTGGTGCAGCATTTGGGTGGAAACATTTTCTCAGTGATATTGGATGCAAACTTGTTTGCTCCCATATCCACTTGGAGTGGGCCAGGGGTGTGTCCATTGGAACCACCTGCTCTTTTGGCAGAGTGTCTTCCAGGCCATCACCATCAGCCCCTAGGAACTCCAGCTGGGCAGAGCTTAAAGTGAAAGCTCCCAAGTACATTGGATTGCATCCCATTTTTCCTCTTGCTGAATCCTACAATTCCTGACAAATATCATTTTAAGTCTGTAGATGTGACTGGTAATTGGAGCAACAAAAACATCACAAAGAAAAAAAGATTTCTGGGATTATGTTATGTTGTAATTCATGACAGAATCACAGTCTTATGTCAGGATTTTTTATTATTCCCTGATGTTCCATGTTTGGGGCTCATGACTCCCTGGACCAGTGGCTTTATGGTTTTCATCCCTGTGCAGGCACAAGCAGCAGGTCCAGCACATTCATGGGACCAATATCTCCCCTAGATCCTCTGGGTTGTGAATCCAGAGCCACCCAGAAGCATCCTTGTCTTGGTGGAGCGAACTTTTGTGTCTTTGTACTCTCTCTCTTCCATCTTTCACATTTATTCAGCTCTTTATAATAATCCCAGCCAGAGGCTGGCTATCTTCGTTGGACCAATTACTGCATGTTTCCCAACTGTAAGCCCCTACGTTCTCATGAGCTGTGACCGCCAGAGGCATCCACATTTTTCCTTTCCCCGGATAAGGAGCTTAGATGTTTACTTAATCTTTATGAGAACTATGTAAAATTGAATTTGGCATATCATCTCAGTTATTTATTTACTCATCCTCTTCTTGAGTCCTAAGAACAATTATTAGACACAGTCATTTACAAGAGAGTGGTAAACAAGACAGGTTGGAGATTATCCTCCAAAATAAGCAATAAATACGCAATGTAATTGTAAAGGAACTATTGTAGTAATTATCATCTAAATACCTATGTAAGTAAAACTATAATGCTTGGTAGGGAGCTTCAGAATCATAGGTAGTATTATGCAGGAGTTTCTCTGAAACAACGTGGGGATTACAGAAAATTCTTTGGAGTGTGTGACTATCGATCTGAAATAAAACATGCTCTACCAAGAAATAAACTTGGCATGGAATTGTAGGAAAACTCCTCCATGAAATAAAGCACCACGTAGAGATGGTCATTTGAGAAAAAGAAATTTTCCTCAAGCAGACTCAACAACCAGTAGTAGAGTTAAGCCTGAAGGGTCAATTCCAGATTCAGAAGAGTAGAGCTTGGAATCCTAAATGTGAGTTCTTACATTTCATCTTTGGACAGATAGTAGTCATTTGAAATATGATATTGTGGAAGTGACATTAGCATACTTAAAATATTTTCATTTGGAAATGGCCAGTTAGAACCAGAATAAGTGAAAAGAGAGCACAAAAAGTACGCTGCTTTGCTGTTTTTTGAGTAACATCAGGTGAGTGTTGCTGATGAAAAAAATACTATACTGTCTGGGGAAAAATTGCATGGAATTTGAGATCTGTAAAAAGTAGTTTCATCTCTATTAAAGTATGGATGCTAGTTTGTGTATTTTGGCAAGAAAAGAGAGCTCAGGTCACAAATTCTCCATGTCTCTAATGTGGGGAAATAAGTTTATGGTGAGGATTTCCACCAAACTTGAAGAAGTAGAGAGTGTACCCATTTTGAAGGGATAAAAGCATCATCAATCCATTATTTTTTTTCTAAGTTACCTTACCAAATGAGCAAGCAAAATAGATATTCCTAAATTTTAAGAAATATTTTCATGTTGTTCTCCCCTGCATTTACATTATGAAGCTGATGCAAGTGTTGAGGATTCTACATTTTGAAAAACAAATAGAATTACTTATGACATAATGGGTATATATTGAACCTGGTGCTACTAATTAGAGAGAAACATACATTTTATTTTATTTAGTTTATTTATTTATTTATTTATTTATTTATTTATTTAGTGAGGAATATCAGCCCTGAGCTAACATCTGCCAATCCTCTTCTTTTTGCTGAGGAAGACTGGCCCTAGGCTATCATGCATGACCACCTTCCTCTACTTTATATGAGACTCCTGCCACAGCATGGCCTGACAAAGCGGTGCATCGGTGTGCGCTTGGGGTCTGAACACGACAAACCCTGGGCCGCTGCAGTGGAGGCCTGCCAAGACACATAACTGCTTGTGCCAACTGGTCTGGCCCCAAAAACATACATTTTTAGATCACATTAGCACCTAAATATCTACCATACATTAGATCACAAAAAGCATATAGAAAACCTCTATACATGTACTGCACAGCACATACTACATTAATATGTGTATGTGTGTGAATATGTGTATATATGTATCTAGTATGTATGTGTATATTTAAACACATCTATATATTGTATATATAGAGATGTATTTATGTGTATATATGCACATATATGCATGTAAAATCAAATTGTTTTTCTATCAATCAATAGTATTGCAATAATGTTCAAGAAATAGAAAAATAATACTAATGATAATATTGGCAAACTGTTTTAAGCTTACAGTCTACCTTATCTAAGATGTACATCATATGCTAACTCTTTCCAGTGTTTAAATTCTATGTAGATTGTATTTTTCCATTTTCTAGCTTTAATTTTTGTAATCTACCTATATCTCATGAGGTACTTCAATCTAATTGCACATAATAAAAATAAAACATTTTTGACTTTACCAAAGTAGCAATTAGTCTATTTATGTTGAATATCATAGCAGACATATTTGTGCTTCTAAATTTCACCATCAGACCGTGTTCTTTTGTTAAACTTAGTGTATTTTTCTTATTTTTCTTATCTTAACTCTGGGAAATTATTTTTGAAAAAATAATTCTCCATTTTACCCTTTCTCTTTGGAGGATTATACAAGTAGTTCTCTTAGTTTAGTAACCTCTAAATTTCAGCTTATTTACACAAAGTAATCACAATTTCAAGTTAATTAATACTTTCTATTCCTATCTTGACAATACATAGATATTACAACACTAATCTATTTTCCTTCCTTAGCTTATATTTTTTTATTATTGACGTATTAAAAAAACAACTAAGGATATGTGCATAGGTCAAGCAAGTAACAGCAAATTTCAAGAAAATGCCAGAATCTGAATACACTTCTGTAATGTAGATCCTAGACTAAGAAACAGCAAATCGTTAACACTAAGAGGCTCCCTGGTTCCCCCTTCCAGTCACTACAACTAGGGGTCACTCACTGTTCTGGACACCTAACAACACAGATCAGCGTGTTTCTGTTTTTTTATTTTATATAAATGGAGTAACAGCATGAAGGCTGTCTTTGTTCCTTACGTTGTTTATGAATATATCTACATTGTTTCCATGTTTTGTGAATCCTGCATTGCCATTGTTGTGTAGCATTCTGTTGTATAAACCTTTCAATTGATAATTTAATCACCTCACTGTGTATGGGCATGTGAGTGGTTTTTCAGTTTGTGTCTATTAGGAATAGTGCTGGCATGGCATGAGTTCTAGAAATTGAGTTTTGGTGATACATTTGTGAATTAGTGTTTGGGTATAGAAAGTAGTAGTCAGTACTGTTGGGTCAGAATTTCAAATCTGTTCATCTTTATTAAATATTTCCAAACATTTTTTTGAAATATTTAGTATGTAAGCTCCCTTTTCATACTCACCAGTGGCTTTCAGGTGGTTTAAACCAGTGATTTATGTTTTATTCACATTATTGCCAACAGTTGTGATAATACTTGTCATTTTCCTTTTAGCATTCTGGTTGGTGTGTGATAATTCCAGGTATTTATTAAGGTTAGCATTTCATTGATTACTACAGAAGTTAAGCCTCTTTTGATAGTGTTTAATTATCATTAGGATTACCTCTTTGTTGAAATGTCTTTTGTATATTTTTCCTTTTTGCTATTGTGTTTTGTCTTCTTATTCTTTTGTAGGAGTTGTTTATACATTTTGTTACGAGTCTTTCTCTCCCTGTCTCTCAATCTGTGTCTTCTGATGATTATTATTTTTAAATTTTAATATCTAATTCGTCATTCTCTCTATAGTTGAGTCTTCTGTTCTGTGGCAGAACTATTTTGTTTACATCAAGCCATATTTATATTATTTAGCTTTAAATTTTTAGGTTAGCAATCCATACCCAAAAATTTGTTGTGCTATAGTGAAGAATTAAAAATCTTTTCCATTATGGCTAAAAACTTTAAATTCTACTCTGAAAATGTTGTATCTTGGAAGCTATCTTTCTTAATATTGGCTCTTACACTCTCACTGATTCACTGAGTGTTATCATCAACCTCATCCACGGATCTGACTTTTCCTTCACGTCTCATGGCTCAGCCCTCTCTCCAACTCTTCCTGCCTCCTGAAATCTTCACCAATCCCCTATAGTACTACAAAAGCATTGTCATTTTTGGTGTCATCATTTCAGCAGCAAATAGTCTATTAGCTGCTTGGAACTAAACAGGAAGTGGACCTCACTGAGCTGTTTTGTGTGCAGTCACTCTCTTCCTTGATGTGTCCTGATCCTCCCTCTGCTTCTGTGCACTGAATTCAGCAACATTAGAAGTAAAAAAGCCAAATATATTCTTTGGAATTTTGGGAAGGGAATAACTGACACATTTATAGCATGTTGTATACAGGTGCACATGTCACTGCATCCTGTTCTATGTGATGCCATGGATGGAGGGGAGACTAGGTGGCCAGGGGAGTCTGGAAGCACCAAAGTCCACAGGGTTAGGGCATGGTTGCATTCATGGGCAGAAAGTGAGAAGCCCCCTGATCCTAGTCACTCTCTAAATGCTGATAGCCACAAAAAAAGAAAAGCAACAAAAAATCTTTTGCAGTGAAGAAATAAAGAGAATAAATTATCCCTATTATGCTAAGCATCCTGTACATCAAGGGTAGTGATCTCCTATAGCCCCTTGAATTCCTCCCTACACATATTTGCCAGGGATCTGTGTGAAGTATTACTAGAGCACCTGAATCCTTTCAGATGTTAAAGTCCTTAGTGTTCCACTTGGGAAATAGGGAACCGATATTCAAGGGATAGGGTTTGGGAGGGCGTACATTGGGAAAGGAAGGTACTATGCAACCATGGAGATAAAACTCTTTGGACGAATTCAACTTCTTGTTGTTTTTTCTCCTTCAAGAATCCTTAGTAAGAACTGATGTGTTACATGAATGTCCTTTCTTCACCTTATAAGTTTTAGAGGGAGTTATGCCCACTCAGGAAGAAGTGCAGGTAGTGAAATGATAGTAAAGATCAACGCCCCTGACAGTCTGCCACCAGGGAGTGTGAAAGGATTTAGCTCAATTAGCCTCCTATCTTTAAAAGTGTTCAAAGCTTTACCATGTAGATGATGCCTGTTTGTTGGCAATTCAGAAATCTCTGTTAGTAAGCATCTGTTTATCAAGTGTTATCCCATGTCTGACACTAGCTTGATTGAATCAAAGTGACAAAATTGACAGTCTTGCTTTACCAGTTACAGGTTTATTGGAACTATGTAAGCTAAATTTACATATTCAAACCTTCCAGCAGTAAATTAAAATTAATTCTTCTCTTTGGCCCCTGCTATTATGTGAACATTTGTGTCCCTCCAATTTTCATATGTTGAGAAACCCTAAGTCCCACGGGGTAATGGTATTAGGTGGGAATTTTGGAAGTGATTAGAGTCATGAAGGTGCATACCTCATACACTAAAATAATTGCCCTCATAAATGGTTTCCGTAGAAAGCTCCTGTGTCCTTCCATCATTTGAGTACACAGCCAGAAGCTTCTTGTCTATGAACCAGAATGTGGGCTCTCACCAGAACACTGAATCTGCTGCTGCCTTGATCTTGGACTTCCCAGCCTCTGCCACTATGAGAAAAAAAATATCTGTTGTATATAAACTTCCAAGTCTCTGGCATTTTGTTTTAGCTTAGCCCTGTGCAAATGAAGTACAAATTGTTTAATGTGAGGAAACGAGGGTACACTACCTGTAAAGATACATAAAAATGTGAAAGTGGTATTGGAAGTGACCAATGGTAGAGGCTGAAAGAGTTTGGAAGTGCATACTGTAAAATCCTGCATCATCTCCTGAAAAAAGGATGGTATTAAAGGTGATGCTGAGTAGGAGGAGGACAGAATGGAAAGTACAGAGCTGTAGAAGAGAACCTCAAACTTAGAGAATACCTAAGTGGTCCACATGAACAGAATGGGGTAGTAATATGGACTCTAGAAAAGAGCCATTCTGATGAGCTCTCAGACAGAAATGAGAAACATGTTATTGGAAACTAGATAAAAGGTGATTGTTGTTAAAATGTGCAAAGATCCTGGCTGAACTGTGTTCAAGAAGTGTTTTTATTGCAGAGTACACCTTGTGAGCAATGAAATTAGAGATCTTTGGCTGGGAAAATTTCTAAGCAAAGTGTTCATGGAGTAGCAGCCTGATTTCACTTGGAATGATTACAGTAAAATGGAAAGAAGGGAGAAACTGTGAATATGGAATTAGTAATCAAAAGAGAAGCATGGGCCGCTCCCTAGCTCAGCGGTTAAGTGCACTACGCTCTTCCGCTACTGGTGGCCCGGTTCAGATCCCGAGCGCATTCACCCCACACCGCTTCTCTGGCCATGCTGAGGGCGCATCCCACATACAGCAACTAGAAGGATGTGCAACTATGACTACACAACTATCTACTACTGGGGCTTTGGGGAAAAAAAGGAGGAGGATTGGCAACAGATGTTAGCTCAGAGCTGAAGTCTTCCACCTCAGCAAAAGAGGAGGATTAGCATGGATGTTAGCTCAGGGGGCTGATCTTCCTCACAAAAACAAAAAAAAGGGAAGCAAGAACTTAAAGTGACTGGAAAATTATTATGCAAAAATTTAAAACAACTATGATTATAATGCTAAGGGCTCTAATAGATAAAGGAAACGGCATGCAAGAACATATGGGCAATGTAAGAAGAGCAATAGAAATATTAATAAGAAGAACCAAAAATAAATAATAGAGATAAAAAGAAAATTAATAGGAATGAAAAATGTGCTTGGTGGGTGTCTTTGACATGAGTACAGCCATGTTTGGCTGCTTCCATTGACCTTCAGCCACCAGCACACAAAGAAATATAAAGCTGCTTTCTGTGGTGGTGGGAACTGGCCTTTCCTCCCACGGAGATAGTTGCAATTCTGTAAGAATTCAAGGTCCTTTGGGCGTCACGGCCTGGGGAAGACTGGCCATCTGTGCCGGGCTGGGATGATAACTAGGAAAAACAATGCACGTGCAACAACTGCTACAGGCTGGGACGATAGCCAGGAGGTAAAGGCCTTCCAGTGCACGTACACCACTGATAACCATTTATGTATGGAAACACTTCAGAATGCTTGCTCTGAAAAAAAACTCTGTAACTGCTTACTCTGAAAAATTATTGATGCTATAAAAAACTGCTGGAGACAGAGGCCCGGGTGGGAGAGTTCCACCTGTGGAAGGGACGCCTTGCCCAGGACCTGTGATTCCCACCCAACCCGTGTCCTGTTGAAAGGCTCTCCCAGCAGTGGGGCGTGGATGTTGTGAGTAAATTTGATTTGTTGTAAAGTAATTGATTTGTTGTGAATAATTGATTTTGACGTGTTCTCTTTTGGCTTCAACCTGGTGTTTTCTCTCTTCTGGTTGGATTTTGTCTCATTTCCCTTCAGTCGATGTGGATGCTTTTCCACTTTCCAGTCGCATCTGATGTTTTTCCCTTTTCATTATCTGATCTATTCGAATCTGCTGTTATCTC
This sequence comes from Ceratotherium simum simum, assembly GCF_057802395.1. Lineage (NCBI taxonomy): Eukaryota > Metazoa > Chordata > Mammalia > Perissodactyla > Rhinocerotidae > Ceratotherium > Ceratotherium simum. The sequence continues at coordinate 7,336,220 of NC_141932.1, forward strand.
AGCCTTCGCTCTTGAATGTTTTCCCCTTTCCTAGTCTTCTAGAGCTGATGTTTTTCCCTCTTAGTATTTGACCTATTCGAATCTGTTTCATGGGGACTATCCCACCCTTCACTCTCCTCTATGTAAAAATATACCTTCAGTCCATTTGTTTTGGAGTGGAAAGTTTCTTTACGTCTCCTATCGCAGTTCCCCCAAACCTCTCCATAATTAAATGGGCTTATTAGTAGAGCTGGACATGGCTTGAGGAAAAAATATCTCTGAGCTTGAAGACATGTCAGTAAAGAAACCTCCAAAGAGCTTACAAAGTAAAGAGAAATTGGTCTCGAGAAAAAAATCAGCAGAATACAATATTCAAGATTTGTAGACAACTAAATGGTGTGACATGTGAGTAATGGGTAGACCAGAAGGAAAATAGAGAGAGAGAAAGTAATGGAAAATATTTGGAAGCAATAATGGATTGAGACTTTATCACAAATAAATATCTGACACTAAAACCACAATATCCAAAAGCTAGACAAGAGTAAAATCATTACTAATAAAGAAAATTTGATAGACCAATATCTCTTAGAAACATAGATGAAAAATCATGGTGACAAAATATTAGCAAATTAAATTCAACAATGTTTTTAAAGAAATTGCATACTCTTGACCAACCAGGATTTATCCCAGATACTGGCAAGGCTGGGTTAAGCTTACTCCAAGATCAAATAATTGTATTCATCTCAAAACAAAAATCATATGATCCCCATATCAGTAGAGATCTCAAAAGAGCAAAGCTTTTGGACAAACTCAAAACTCCATTCTTTTGGATAAAATTCTCTCAGGTAAACTAGGACTAGAGAGGAGCTTCACTGGAAGATGATGAAGAAAACCTCACAAGACCTTACACAGCTCACATCTTACCTGCAATGGTAAGAAACTCAAAGATTTTCCCACTCAGTTCAGGTCCAAGATACCCAAGGGATGTCCCCTTTCCCCTCTCCTTTCCAATATTATACAGGGAAAGTCACTTGCTAAATGTATTAAGAGAAGAAAAAGAAATAAAATGAATACCAGATTAGGGTAGAAAGAAAAAAATTAAGATATAACCCGATAAAAATGGGCCAACAAAATTGATTACAGACACACTCCCAAAGAAGACACTTAGCTACTAAGCTATTGTGGAAAAATGACCCACATGTTATGTCATCAGTGGAATGCAAATAAAAAAATACTAGTGTATACCAAGGCTGCCCACTTACCTTATTAGAACTGGCCCACAAATCTGGAACACTGATACAATAAAAATGCTGTAGTGGATGTGAAGCAAAATCCAGAATCTTGAGTCATTTATTTCTAAGTAGAGATGCCAAAATAAATACAGCTGGTGCTTTGGGAAGACAGATTGGCAGTTTCTGCTAATATTAAACAAACACTATTCTTACCACACAATCTAGCAATTTTTGCCCCATACAGGTGCTTACTAAAAGTAGTTGAAAAACATGTCCACAGAAGAAATCTGCACATGGATATTCATAGAAACTTTATTATTCATAATTGCAAAAAGCTAGAAAGTAAACCAAGGTGTTCTTCAGTAGATGAATGGATCAATATAGCTCTAATTTAGATTCTGGGAATGGAATACTATTCAGCACTAAAAGGGTAAGGTATCAAGCCATTTAAATACATGTGAGGATACTTATATGCATGTTTATTAAGTGAAATAATCCAATCTAGAAAAAGAGGCTACCAAATATATGTCGCTCCCAACTATACAATATCCTGAAGTAAAAGGCATATTTATAAGATGGTCTAAAAGTCAGTAGTTGCCAGGGTTGGTGGAGGTAGTAGGGATGAGATAGTCTAAGCATAGACGATTTTCAGGATGATGAAAATAATCTATATGATATGCTCATAATGATGGATACACATCATTATACCTTTATTCAAACCCACAGAATGCTACATCCCTAAGAGTGAAGCATAAGAGTAAGCTACAGACTTTGAAGAGTATTTATGATGTGTCCAAATGTAGATTTGGCATCCAATGGTAGCAAACCTGGACCACTCTGAGTAGGGGATGTTGATAATGGGGAGGCTGTGCATGTGTGGGAGCCCAGGAGAGTATATGGGAAATGTCGAGTACCTTCCACTATCAATTTTTCTGAGGAACCTTAACCTACTCTAAAAAAAAATTCTTTACAAATTACACATTGGTATGTGGAGACATAGAAACACATAATATTTGAGATTTTTAGAAGAAGAGAATCAATGCTCTCAAATTTTATTTGAAAAATGGATGATGATTTTCTTTCTTTAAGATTTATCTTTAGTAAATGCACTTTAAAGATGTGAGAAAACTATCAAATACCAAAGGAGTGTGTGAGAGAACAACACCATTTGTGCCATCCCAATTCATAAAAGCACACACACGTGCTCTGAGCAGCTTCAGCAACAGAGGAAAAAAATTCCTGATCTGTTAATTCTAGTTATAATAGTATATTACTTAATATAGATCTTGAATTCCTTTTCATAAATGTATTAAATATGCCTTTATGGTATCATTTTCAAAGGCTTGTATCCACTCCCACCACAAACTGAATCCATCCTCCATTGCTGCTTTTGGTTTATTTCAAAAAAGCTGGGACAGGCAGTTTATATGTTGGATTGTTCATGTAACTGTATTCACTTGGTTCCTTGGAGGTGAAAGAGTGCTTGAGGACTCAAGAGGTAGCTTTAAGAAAAATTCTGGCAGGGTAGACGTCTCACACACCTGATGCCACCACCTGATTCCCTGCCACCCCTGCACTCTCAACCCCGCACATGTGCACTAGATAATGACATTTGGCCGTCCAGGGAAGAGAAACTCAGCCCTGAGGAATCTACTGCCCAAAGGGCCTGTGCTTTTTTTAGAGGGTTTCCTGCCTCAAACCCTCACGCTACGCATGATGGTCCTCAGGTGTCCTGTGTTAGAATATCTCTAGTTCAGTGCTACTGAAAACCCAGTCTAGGGGAGAAACGACAGCACCAACAGGGGATTTGGTTAAAGATGCCATTTCATGGGCTTCTCTGCAAACCTGCAGAATCATAACTTCTTAGAGTAGGATCCTGATACCCAAGGGATGCTGTGTGCACGTTACAGCATCTTCAGTAGAAGAAATGCTTAGCTAAGTGGTTTCCCATCCAGGTTCCCATTACAGAGATCCACATGTGGAGTTTTGAGAACTATGTCATCACCTGTGGCCTCCCCACAGAGTCTCTGTCTGTTGTGGTCTGGGTGGGTGCATCAATGTTGTTTCCCAATTAAGGGCTCCAGGTGATTTCTACAGGGTGAGGCCAGGGTTAAGCGGAAGGGCTCCTTGGGGTACATTCATGCGAGTTGAGGCACAGGCTTTGGTCCAACTGGAGATAACAGAGGCCAAGCTCTGATATGGACTTGGAAGGGGAAGGACAGTACAGACCCTATTCCCCATCTGGCAGAATTTTAGGACATCTGTGTGAGTGCAGAGCCTGTGGAGAGATGGAAAACAAAAGCACACAGTTTGGTCTCCGTGTAGAGAGATCATTATTTCCTGAATCTCTCCTGTGACAAAGGATGGGAGAGGGGACTTTTTCAATATTTGAAGAGCTTCTGTCTGTACAGTGTGTGGTAGGTAGCAGATGACGGGGCTGTGCTCACACTTATGAAGGCAGATTCTCAGGATCTGCAGACGTGATTCCTCCTACATACATATCCGCCTGAAGAAAACAGCTTCCCGAGCAGGGAAGAGGAAGAGGAAGAAATGGCAGGTTCTCAGGTAAAATGCATTCCACGTGCCCCAGCTCAGAGGCTGTGTCCACTTTTCTCCTCCTGAAATGCCATGGATTTAGAATCTGCCAACCTTTAATTTTCTACTTCTGCTGTTGCTGCCCAGTGAGGTTATTTTTCAACTACTTTTTTTCCCATACTTTTCTTGCACTTATGATCGTCAGGTCAGCTCTTCAGGAATAAACTTCTCCCATGTGCCCCAGAGCCTTTTCTCCATTCTCCCTTCACATCCAGGCTCACCTTTACAGCATGAAGAATTCCTCACCATGAATTAATGATGTTCAACTAATGGGAATTATTCCCTTTGTGACAGGAATCAATTACATGGGAGGTGTTGATATCCAGGATTCCCTATTGAGGTGGAGTTCTGATGGCCAAGATATATCAGCGAAGGAAGGGAAAATGTAGCTTTCAGTTTTCTAATATGGATGCAGCATCAGCTCCATAGAATACAAGTGTTAACAAAATTCACTTTGAAATAGGGTGGCATTAGTGGCCCCAGAAAAACTCAGGAATTTCTTAAAAAGAAAAAGAGTAATTAGAAGAGACTTGCTCACTATATTTGTTAGAAAAGACCTTACTATTTAAATGCACTATTAGAGTTACCAGAACATGAGGTATATGTGGACTGAGAATTTGCAAAAAGTGATGTGTATTCATAATCAAATTTAGGACTATGATTTCCCTATTTATTTTTTAAGCCAATAACTATCACAGCGCTGGTAGATGTGTCCTGTGTGTTTCAGTCACCTGATATCAGTTTGTCCCATTACAGCTGATTTTCACTTTGGTTCACTGGTGCTCTCTGCCAGATTTCTGCATTATAGAAGTTAATATTTTTTCCTTTTAGTATTAATAAGAGTGTTGGAGGATTTATCAAGAGATGTGCAGAAGCCATCACATTTAATCTGGAAACTCCTTTTTCTTCTTAGTTTCTCTTTGTTTTGCAGTTTGATTTGGAAAAAGAATGCTCTCACCTTTGTTTACTGAAGACACTGACTTTTGCAAGGACAAGATTGCAATCAATGAGGCCTCAGTTCTATAAGATTCCATTTCATTTCATGCTCATGTCATGAGACACGCTCTTCTTTTTAACTTCTTTGAATATTTTTCTAAAGAAATTTTTACAGAAACTCCCATATGAATTTGTGTTCAAGTGTGTTGTTTCTAAAATATAGCTCCAACACAAATGATAAAACAGAGATTTTGAAAAGAGATGTCTCTCCAGAAACAATAGCTCTAACTGTCTTATTTTATGTGATTGTGTGTTCATTTCCTAGTGCATTTAAAAATACACCTTAGATTTATAGAATTTACAGAAGTGACAATAATCTTTGATTTCATTGATATGAAAATTTTCTTTCTCTATCACTTTCTTCAAGTATGTCCATAGTTCCTACATTTGTATGCATGCCCTTATGTGCATAAAATGTTAACATTATTTGATTCTGTTCTTTCTTGTTTCCCTCTTAATTTGTTTCCTATTCTTCTCACAGTTACAGAACCTGTTAGAAACACACATTAGAGTTGTCTCTTTGCATATCGTGTCTGTATTCTTTTTTTTTTTTTTTAATATGCTACTTTTTTAAAATTATTTATTTATTTTTTCCCAAAGCCACAGCAGATAGTTGCTTATCATAGTTGCACAGCCCTCTACTTGCTGTATGTGGGACAGCGGCCTCAGCATGGCCAGAGAAGCGGTGCATCAGTGCACGCCGGGATTGAACCCTGGCGCCAGCAGCGGAGCACACACACATAACCACTAAGCCACAGGGCCTGCCCGGTCTGTGTTCTTTTAAAATAAATTCTAGTTCAGATTAACTTTTAAGTAAAACCCAGGCTCTACTATTCACTGGATATTTGACAAAACATTCGCCAAAGAGAGGAAAAATAATATTCTTGTTCTCCAGATTATGTGGTTCATGTGATAATACATAACATACTGTTACAGCGATATCTAGTACATTGTAAATTTTCAAAAAGGATTGTTGTTGCCACACTTACTATGCTATTAGAACCTGTAATTTCCACAGCTCTTTCAGTTCAAAGTCAACCATGGATTCTTCCTTCTTGGTCTACCTCTTTGCTATTCAAATGTGTGGCCCTTGTACCAGAGGCTTTACTGTCCAGATGTTAAAGAGATTATTAAAAATCACGGAAACCCACGCCACATCCCAGAACTCCTGAATCAGAATTTGCATTTAACAAATCTCCACTTCATTGAGGAAGAGTTAAAATTTGCTAAGTGCACTTTAAACTCGCCGTGACTGTTGCATGTGAGAAATATTCACAACTTATCCTGTCTGATATAAATACAGCACTCACAAATGCATATGCCTGTACTGATGGTTTAATTTTGTAATTTATCTGCCACAGGAGTATAGTCTCTACAGCGGTTTTGTGGATCATATGTCATCCTCTTTCCTCAGAGTTCCAGATCATATTGTAGAATATTACTTTGTTAAAAACTATTAATTATGTATTTCAGGTCACTCTCCTAAGTCAGAATCAGACCCCTTTAATCTCTCATTTCATATCGTGTAAAGCTATGAATTCTGCCCAAAGACACTTGGTAAATGTGTGTTTTATTCCAGGGACTGTTGACCTTCAGGGATGTGGTCATAGAATTCTCTCAGGAGGAGTGGGAGTGCCTGGACCACACGCAGCAGGAATTGTACAGGGATGTGATGTTAGAGAACTACAGGAACCTGGTCTCCTTGGGTGAGGATAACTTCCTTCCAGAATTCATAATCCACCCTCTTAGAGTTTTGATTCCTTTGTAGAATGTTTCCTAGGAGCTTCTGCTTCCTACAGTAGAGTTTCAGATTGTTGCTTTCAAGGAAAAAAATGGGGAAGTGTTAGTGTAGAAAAGAAAGGCTTCATGAAGTTTCATCATGACTTTAACGTTCCCCTTTCTTGAGGTGATCTGCATCCTTCACTCTATATTAGTGGTAATTCTATAAACTCAGTGCCATAAAATAGTGTTCCCCTCATATTAAAGTGCAATTTCATCCCTTATTTTTAAATTTTATTTTATTGATGTCATAATGGTTTATAACAGTGTGAAATTGCAGTTGTACTTTATTATTTGTCAGTCACTACAAAAATGTGCCCTTTTACTCCTGTGCCTACCCCCAAGGCCCCTCCTCTGTTAACCACTAATCTCTTCTCTTTGTCCATATGTTAATCTTCCACATATAAGTGAAATCATATGGTGTTTGTCTTTCTCTGTCTGGCTTATTTCACTTAACATAATACCCTCAAGGTCCATCCATGTTGTGAATGGGACGCTTTTGTCTTTTTTATGGCTGAGTAGTATTCCATTGTATACACATACCACTTCTTATTTATCCATTCATCAGTCGATGGGCACTTGGGTTGCATCCATGTCTTGGCTGTTGTAAATAATGCTACAGTGAACACAGGGGTGAAGAAGTCTCTTTGAGTTGTTGATTTCAAGATTCTTTGGATAAATACACAGTAAGTGGAAAAGCTGAGTCACATGGTATTTCTATTTTTTTTTTGACTTAAATCTATTTACTTGGTAAATAGTTTTTTAATTAATTAATTTTATAATTGATGTCATAATAGTTTATGACAGTGTGAACTTTTAGTTGTACATTATTGTTTGTCAGTCACCATATAAATATATCCCTTCATCCCTTGTGCCCACCCTAATCCTTTCCCCATGGTAACCACCAAACAGTTCTCTCTCTCTGTGTTAGTTTATCTTCCACATATGAGTGAAATCATGCAGTGTTTGTCTTTCTCTGTCTGGCATATTTCACTTAACATCATACCCTTCATGTCCATCAATGTTGTTGCAAATGGGACAGTTTTGTCTTTTTTTATGGCTGAGTACTATTCCATTGTATATATATGTACCACATCTTCTTTATCCAATCATTAGTCAAGGGACACTTGTGTTGCTTCCACTACTTGGCTGTGGGGATTAATGCTGCAATGAGCATAGGGATGCATAAGCCTCTTTGGATTGTTGCTTTCAGGTTCTTTGGATAAATACCCAGTAGTGGGATAGCTGGATCATAAGGTATTTCTATTTTTAATTTTTTGAGAAATCTCTATACTGTTTTCCATAGAGGCTGGTCCAGTTTGCATTCCCACGAGCAGCAAATGAGGGTTCCCTTTTCTCCACAACCTCTCCAACATTTGTTATTTTTGTCTCGTGATTATAGCTACTCTAAGGGGTGTAAGGTAATATCTTAGTGTTGTTGTGATTTGCGTTTCCTGATGATTAGTGATGTTGAATATCCTTTCATGTGCCTATTGGCCATCTGTATATCTTCCTTGGAAAAATGTCTGTTCATATCCTCTGCCCATTTTTGATTGGTTTGTTTGTTTTTTTGTTGTTCAGTTAGCGTCAATTCTTTATATATTATGGAGATTAACCCCTTGTTGGATATATGACTTGCAAATACTTTCTCCCAGCTGGTAAGTTGTCTTTTCATTTTGAACCCAGTTTCATTTGCTTGGCGGAAGCTCTTTAGTTTGATGAAGTCCCACTTGTTTTATTTTTCTTTTGTTTCCCTTGTCCATGTAGACATGGAATTTGAAAAAGATCCTTTTATGGACCAATGTGGAAGAGTGTACTGCCTATGCTTTCTTCCAGGAGTTTTATAATTGGGTCTTACCTTCAAGTCAGTGGTCCATTTTGTGTTAATTTTGTGTATGCTAAATGAAGATGGTCTACCTTCATTCTTTTGCATGTGGCTGTCCAGTTTTCCCAGCACCATTTTTTGAAGAGACTTTCCTTTCTCTATTGTATTTTCTTAGCTCCTTTGTCGAGATTAGCTGTCCACAGATGTGTGGTTTTATTTCTGGGCTTTCAATTCTGTTCCATTGATCTGTAGGTCTGTTTTTGTACCGGTACCATGCTGTGTTAATTATTATAGCTTTATATAGCTATATATTTTGAAGTCAGGGATTGTGATGCCTCCAGCTTTGTTCTTTTTTCTCAGGATTGCTTTAGCTATTCAGCATCTTTTGTTGCCCCATGTAAATTTCAGTATTCATTGTTCTGTTTCTGTGAAGAATATCATTGGAATTCTGATTGGGATTGCATTGAATATGTAGATTGCTTTAGATAGTATGGACATTTTAACTATGTTTTTCTTCCAATCCATGTGCATTGGATGTCTTTCCACTTCTTTATGTCATCATTGATTTCTTTCAATAATGTCTTACAGTTTTCATTCTATAGGTCTGTCACATTGTTGATTAAATTTATTCCTAAATATTTTATTCTTTTTGTTGCGATTGTAAATGGGATTGTATTCTTGAGTTCTCTTTCTGTTAGTTAGTTATTAGAGTGTAGAAATGCAACTGAATTTTATAAGTTGATTTTGTACCCTGCAACACTGCTGTAGTTGTTGATTATTTCTAACAGTTTTCTGATGGATTCTTTAGGGTTTTCTATATATAAAATGTCTGCTAACAGTGAGAGTTTCAACTCTTCTTTGCCTATTTGGAATGCTTTTATTCCTTTTTCTTGCCTAATTGCTCTGGCCAAAACCTCCAGTACTATGTTGAATAATATTCGAGTGGTGAGAATGGGCACCCTTGTCTTCTTCCTGTTCTCAGGGGGATGGCTTTCAGTTTTTCCCCATAGAGTATGATGTTGGCTGTGGGTTTGTCATATATGGCCTTTATTATGATGAGGTACTTTCCTTGTTTACCCATTTTGTTTAGAGTTTTTATCATAAATGGATATTGGATCTTGTCAAATGCCTTCTCTGGATCTATTGAGATGATCATGTGGTTTTTATTCCTCGTTTTATTATTGTGGTGTATCCACATTCATTGCTTTGCAGATGTTGAAACGTTCCTGTGTCCTTGGTATAAACCCTGCTTGATCATGGTGTATGATCTCTTTAACGTATTGCTTTATTTGATTTGCCAATATTTTGTTGAATAGTTTTGCATCTATGTTCATTAGTGGTATTAGCCTTTAGTTTTGCTTCTTTTTGTTGTCCTTGTCTCGCTTTGGGATCAAGGTGATGTTGGCATTCGTAAAATGTGTTACGAAGTGTTCCATCTTCACTTTTTGGAATAGTTTTGAGAAGGACAGACACTAAATCTTCTTTGAATTGTTTGGTAGGAATTCTCTGGAGAAACCATCTGGTCCTGGACTTTTATTTTTGGGGAGGTTTTTGATTACTGTTTCAATCTCTTGTGATTGGTCTGTTCATATTCTCTATTTCTTCTTGATTCAGTTTTGAGAGGTTATATGAGTCTAAGAATTTATCAATTTCTTGATTGTCTAATTTTCTGGCATATAGTTTTTTTCATAGTATTCTCTTATAATCCTTTGTACTTCTGTGGTATCCATTGTAATTTCTCCTCCTTCATTTCTTTCTTTCTTTTTTTTTTTAATTTGAGCCTTCTCTCTTGTTTCCTTAGTGAGTCTGGCTAAGGGTTTGTCAATTTTATCTTCTCAAAGAAACAGCTCTTAGTTGCCTTGATCCTTTCTACTGTTTTTTCTTTGGTTTCAATTTCATTTATTTCTGCTCTATGTTTTTATTATTTCCCTCCTTCTGCTGATTTGGGGATTTGTTTGTTCTTATTTTTCTAATTCTGTTATGTGTAGTTTAGGATTGTTTTTATTTGAGATTTTTCTTGTTTGTTGGAGTGGGCCTATATTGCTATCAATTTTCCTCTTAGGACCACTTTTGCTTCATCCCATATGAGTTGGTATGGTGTATTTTCATTTGTCTCTAGATATTTTGATTTCTCCTTTAATTTCTTCAATGATCCATTGGTTGTTCAGTAGCATGTTGTTTAGTTTCCACATATTTGTCACTTTCCCAGCTTTCTTCTTGTAATTGATTTCCAGTTTCAGAGCATTATGGTCAGAAAAAGATGCTTGATATGATTTCAATCTTCTTAAATTTATTGAGGCTTGCCTTGTTTCCCAACATACGGTCTATCCTTGAGAATGTGCTATTTGCACTTGGGAAGAATGTGTTTTCTGCTGTGTTTGGATGGAGTGCTGTCTTTATAACTATTAAGTCTTTCTGGTCTAGTTTTCTTTTATGTCCACTGTTTCCTTGTTGACTTTCTGTCCAGATGATCTATCCCTTGATGTAAGTGTGGTGTTAAGTTCCCCTACTGTTATTGTGTAGGGGAACAATCTATCTCCTTTTAGGTTTGTTAATAGTTGCTTTATGTACTTTGGTGCTCCTGTATTGGGTGCATATCTATTTATAAGTGTTATGCCTTTTTGGTGGAGTATCCCTTTTATCATTATATTCTGCCCCTTTGTCTCTCATTGCCTGTTTTATCTTGAAGTCTACTTTGTATGATATAAGTATGGCAACACCTGCTTTCTCTTGTTTGCAATTAGCTTGGTGTATCCTCCTTCATCCTTTCGCTCTGAGCCTGCGTTTGTCTTTAGAGATGAGATGTGTTTTCTGAAGGCATCATATTGTTGGATCTTGTTTTTTAATCCATCCTGTCACTCTGTTTCTTTTGATTGGAGAATTCAATCCATTTACATTTAGAGTGATTATTTATATATGAGGGCTGAATGCTGCCATTTTATCACTCATTTTCTGGTTCTTCTGTATTTCTCTTGTTTCTTGTCCCTTGTATTTCAAACGGCCAATTCAGTTTGGTAGTTCTCTTTGATGGTTTTTGAATTATTTATCATTTGTGTCTCTGTTCTGATTATTTGTTTAGTGGTTGTCATGAGGTTTGCGTAAAAAATCTTGTAGATGAGGTAGTCCATTTTCTGATAGCCTCTTATTTCCTTAGTCTAAGACAATTCCATCCCATTCCTCTTCCCTTTCTAAGTTATTATTGTCACAACTTATTCCATCTTGCATTGTTAGTTTGTGGTTAAAATGAGAAGAATATAGTTATTTTTGATGTTTCTTCTTCCTTTATCTTTAATGTTATAATTAAGTGTTTGCTAACCTGTTCTGATACAGAGCTGCAATTTGATGATTTTGTCTGCCTGTTTAACTCCTTGCTCAAGGCTTTGTAAACACTTTCTTTTTCTTTCAGCTATGAGGGCATTCTTGATTATTTCTTGTAGTTCAGGGTGGTTATTGTGGTGCTGAACTCTGTCACCTTTTGTTTATCTGGAAACGTTTTATTTCTCCATATGTCTGAAGGATATTTTCACTGGATAGAGTACTCTTGGCACTGAAAGGTTTTGTCTTTCAGAATTTTGAATGTATCATTCCACTCTCTCCTAGCCTGTAAGTTTTCTATTGAGAAATACACTGAAAGCCTGATAGGGGTTCTTTTGTAAGTTATTTTCTTCTGCCTTGCTGCCCTTAATATTTTCTCTTTGTCATTGACTTGTGCCAGTTTTCCTACTGTATGCCTTGGAGAAGGTCATTTTATTTGATATAATTAGGAGTTCTGTTAGCTTCTTTTACTTGGAATTCCTGCTCCTTCCCCAGGTTTGGGAAGTTCTCAGCTGTTATTTCTTTGAACAAGCTTTCTGCTCCATTCTTCCTCTCCTCTCCCTCTGGAATAGCTATAATCCATATGTTGCATTTCCTAATTGAGTTGAATAATTCGTGGAGAATTTTTTTCATTTCTTTTTAGTCTTAGTTCTCTCTCCTCCTCCACCTGAAGCAGTTCTATATTTCTGTCCTCCAGATTGTTAATTCTATTCTCAATAATATCAGCTCTGTTATTCAAGGACTGCAGATTTTCCTTTATCTCATTCATTGTGTTTTTCATATCCAAGATTTCTGATTATTTTTTCTCTATAGTTTCAATCTCTTTTGTGAATAATTCCCTGTGTTCATTAATTTTGTTCCAGATTTCATTAAACTGCCTTTCCTAATTTTCTTGTAATCCATTAAGGTTTTTATGATAGCTCTTTTGAATTATCTGTCATTTAGTTTGTAAATTTCTGTGCCTTCAGGATGAATTTCTGAGTGCTTGTCATTTTCCTTGTGGTCTGCGGTATTAATATATTTCTTCATACTATTTGATGGCGTGGATTTGTGCTTTTGCATGGTGATAGTATCTGGTCACAGTTCCACCTGCCACCACTCGGAGGGTGTCAGGAAGTTGTGTGTTCTGAGCCTGCTGCCATCCCTGGTGTCTATGCCTTCCTTTGGAATCTATGTTGACAGCCCTTCTTCACTGCCCACTCAAACTGCTGTTTTTCTAACATATGCATGAGCCCTCTGACAAGTATCCCTTGCTCTGGCAGAGCTGGTGTGCCAGGTGGGGATAGGGGTTCTTTTTCATGTGTGCAGTCCCAGGGTCTTCTCACTCTGCCCTTGCTCTCTGCCCTCTTGGCTTGCTGCCTTGATAAGGACACCCCACAATAACTTAGTCTCCTCTGTGTAGAGCTTTCCCATGAGCTGTGAGGAAACTTGGATAGTGAAGCCATTCCCATGGAAATCTGCCCCTCCCCCCCTTTTCTCAGAGCCAGTGCACGATCCCTTTACCTCCTTCCACTTCTTCCTGGGAAGTCTAGCACCTCCACCATCAGACATATAGCTGTGTGGGTCTCTCAGATGTCTTTTGTGTTGTGTGAATGTCTCTGTTGGTTTATGAATGTCCTTTTTGATGTATCTTAGGGGGTAGATTCTAAGGGAAGTGCTCGTTCTGCCATGATGCTGACATCACCCCCTCCCATCCCTTATATTTGACTCAGTAGTAATTAGGAGTGGAACTCAAGATCTGAAAATTTTAAACATAGTCTAGTATAGGAAAGAAGCTGTCAGAAAATAATACTTTGGGAAATTATTTTCTAGAATATTATAATATTCTACAACAACCTCTCTTCTCTCTTGAGCACAATACTTGATTGTAAATTGGAGAATCTCCAGCAAAACTCATGTTTCTTGTTTTAATAAACAGGACTTGTTGTCTCTAAGCCAGACCTGGTCAGCTTTTTGGAGGAAATGAAGGATCCCTGGGTTGTGAAGAGGAAGGAGACAATAGTCACATACCCAGGTAAGTGGAAATGAGTAAAGCAGATGACACAGCTGAGAGCTGCAAAGGTCAAGGAGGAGGCCAAATCTTAAGATGTGTTTTGGGAATATTTATTTCAATGGAAATTATTTTGAAAATCTAGGTTTATTTCTGTTGCTGTCCTAGAGGGACATCTGCTGCCCTCTCTTGCCATGCTCCTAAATCCTCTAAGCCTTCTCCTTCTGCTCCAGTGATCATCCATCACATTCACAGAGAGAAGCAAAGTCTGCCCCTTTTCTGTGAGGGCCTGCATGACATCCATTGCCTTGGGGATCTGGGAAAAATCTATGCACATTTCTGAGGAACTCTATGTTAAGTCATTTTTTATGTTCTGTCTTTACTTCATGTCATAAGTATGTGAGGAGAGTGAGTAGGGATACTGGGTTTTGGTGCAGAAATCCCAGTAACACTGAGGACAGATATCATATGCTTTTGGCTCTATAATTTTCAATCTATGGAGACTTCAAACATATCCCTAAGATGTTCAGATGTAGAAATGTTATTATAGTACAAAGCACCACCCTAAAATAAGGAAATGTAATCCTCTATTTCACTCCAATATTTCCTTTTCCTTGTGTGAACTAACATGAAAAATTTCAAATCTATAAGCCCCAATTCCTCAATGGTAAAATAGTTTAATGTATCTATGTACCTTATAGAATTATTAAATAAATTAATGCCATGGGGGAGCTTAGAACATTGCCCATCATATATTAAAGTCTGAATTATTATTTTATTTATTAATAACTATAATTTTATAATTTCATCTGGTTTAGCATGAAGTTTCCCAGGACTGTATCCTATAAATTTTCACTCTCCAATTAGTTCTATGTCAAATTCATCCATGATTTTAGATAAAAATGTTCTGATATAACACACTCAAATGTACACATTTAGTAAGAATTGTGTTTGATTATCAGTAGGAACTCCATATTTACGAAAATCTTTGGTTCATAAATTTAAGTTTACTTCAGGCAAAAGTAGTCATTATGTTTTCCATCAAATTTCCACAACGCCTGTCTGAATCATGGTATAATTTAATCCCAAATGTTCATTTTATGTAACAGTGATGTTCTGCATATTTTACAACTTTCATATTGTTCCTTTATTTAGAAATGAAGGGATTTTTTTTCTTCTAAACGATGGATTACAGCCGTTCCATCTTGCATAAGAATAGCAGCAATACATTAATAATATAATAAATTTCTCTAGTGTCTTTTACATGCTTATTCATTCAAATTTTTCAGCAGTACTTTCATGAATGATTATAAGGCATTTTACTTTGAAATTTTCCTGCTATATAACACATGCCAGTCATTGAAAATGCTAGCTCTTCATGGTCCCACAGTGACAGTTGAAACTTATAGTTATATAGAGGGATTTTTTTTTAATAGTACATCTATATTTTATTTAGAATTTTGGAGGCTAAATTTTCTCATAATCTTATTTTCCAATTCCATAATCATGGGCTTTCTTTTTTTTTTTTCTTTTGTGAGGAAGATCAGCCCTGAGCTAACATCCATGCTAATCCTCCTCTTTTTGCTGAGGAAGACTGGCTCTGAGCTAACATCTATTGCCAATCCTCCTCCTTTTTTCTTCCCTCAACGCCCCAGTAGATATTTGTATGTCATACTTGCACATCCTTCCAGTTGCTGCATGTGGGACGCAGCCTCAGCATTGCCGGAGAAATGGTGCGATGGTGTGCGCCGGGATCAAACCCGGGCCGCCTGCAACAGAGCGCCCGCACTTAACCACTAAGCCATGGGGCGGCCCTGGGCTTTCTTTTCTATGGTAGTTTCCTCCAAAATTAGTTAATTGTGTTTTCTTAACCTATATGTTATGAATGTGAATAATAGTTAACTCAGTACCGTTAGGACAATGTGGAATTTTTTTTTTGTTTTGTGAGGAGATAAGCCTGAGCTAACATCCGTGATAATCCTGCTCTTTTTGCTGAGGAAGACCAGCTCTGAGCTAACATCTATTTCCAATCCTCCTCCTATTTTCCCCAAAGCCCCAATAGATAGCTGTATGTCATAGTTGCACATCCTTCTAGTTGCTGTATGTGGGAAGCGTCCTCAGCATGGCCGAGAGGCAGTGCATCGGTGCGCCTGGGATCGAACCCAGGCCGCCAGTAGCGGGCCCAGCGCATGTAACCGCTAAGCCACCGGGCGGGCCCTGTAATTTAATTCAAATATGAATCAGCCGTATGTCTGTTGCTAATATAATTATGTGTGTGTTTGTCTGTAAAATTATTACCCCTACTCTGTCTGTGAATTATCTGGTTTATTTCCTTTCTTGGTTAATGACCAATGGTTGTTTCATTCCATCTGGGTGAATAGTCATGGAAATAGTCTTAACTTCACATTATTTATTGATGAATTTATATCCTATTTATGTGAAAAGAACATTTTTTTAATTAAAGGTAATTTTTGAAAAGTTTTGTAACTCTATCACGTTAAGTATTATTTTTTTCTGTTTAATTGTGGTTAAAAACACATGACAGAAAATTTACCATCTTTAATGATTTTTACCTGTACAGGTCAGTAGTGTTAAGTATATTCACATTGTTGTACCACTGATCTCTGGGAATTTTTATTTTGCACAGCTGACTCAATACACATTAAGTAGCCACTTCCTCATTTTCTCTGCCCCAAGATCCTGCTAACTACCTTCCACTCTTTTTCTTTGAGGTTGATTATATTATATTATTTACATAAGTGGAATCATATGTAACTCATATGGAAACTCTCTTTTTGTGTCTCATATATTTCACTTAACATAATGTCCTCAATATTTATCCATGTTATATCATGTGAAAGATCTGTTTCCTTTTCAAGGCTGAATAATAATCTATTGTATGTATATGCTACACTTTCTTTATCCATTCTTTTATTCATGGACACTTGGCTTGCTTCCACCTGTTATCACTTTGGTGAATAATGCTACAATGTACCTAGGTGTGCAAATAACTTTTGCAGATCATCGTTTGAATTATTTTATATGTATACCCAGAAGTGGGATGGCTAGATCATGTAATCATTTTATTTTTAATTTTATGAGAATCCTCTATAATGTTTTTAATAATGGTTGCACCATTTTATATTTACACCAACAATACATAAGTGTTCCAATTTCTTCATATCTTTGCAAACACTTATGTGTTTTTTTCTTAATTTAATAGTGGTCATCCTAATGGGTGAGATGTGATACATCATTGTGGTTATTATTTGTATTTCTCTAATGATTAGTGATTCTGATCATCTTTCAAATGTTTGTTATACATTTGTATATCATCTTTAGATTAATATTTATTCAATCTTTTGCTAATTTATTTAATGTGTTGTTTTTTGATTTTATTGATTAGTAGAGTTCTTTACATATTCTGTATAATAACTACTTATCAGATATATGCTTTGCAAAAATTTTTCTCTCATTCCACAGGTAGTCTTTTCACCCCATTGATTGTTGCATATAATGTGCACAAGGTTTTTCATTTGATGCAATCTCAATTGAAATTTTTGCTTTTGTTGCCTGTGCTTTTGCTGTCATAAACAAGAAATCACTGCCAAATTGAGTGTTATCGATTTTTCCCCTATGTTTTCTTGTAATAGATGTACATTTGGAGGTTTTATGTTTAATTTTTTTTTTTTTAGTAAGTTTAGCCCAGAGCTAACATCTGTTAGCAATCCTCCTCTTTTTCTGAGGAAGATTGGCCCTGGGCTAACATCTGTGCCCATCTTCCTCAACCTTATATGGGATGCCACCATAGCGTGGCCTGACAAGCAATGCATCAGTCAGTGCCCAGGTCCCGAACCTGCAAAGCACTGGCTGCAGAAGCAGAGTGCACAAACTTAACCAGTGCGCCACCGGGCTGGCCCTATGTTTAAATCTGTAATCTGTTATTGAGTTAATATTTGTATGTGGTGTTAGGTAAGGTTCCAACTTTATTACTTTGCATTTAGCCATCCAATTTCCCCAACACTGTTTAAGAGACTGTCTTTTCCCCATTGTGTGGTATAGGCACCCTTGTTGAAGGTCATTTGACCATATATATGAGAGCTTATATCTGGACTCTGTTCTCTTCCATTATTCTACATCTGTCTTTATGTCTGTACTAAACTTTTTTGATAACCATAGCTTTGTAATGTGTTTTAAAATCAGGAAGTGTGTATAATTTCCTAGGATTCCTCCAACTTGACACTTTCTGTGGAAGATTGTTTTGGATATTTGGTGTCCTGTGGCATTCCATAAAAATTTTAAGATGAGCTTTTCTATTTTGTCAAATGTGTCATTATGATTTTGGTAGGGATTGCTTTGAATCTGTAGAAAATACAGATGGATAGTATTTACAGCTTAACAAAATTAAGTATTACAGTCCAGGAACATGGTATGTGTTTCCATTTTTTAATTTCTTCCCTAGTTACTTCCAGCAATATTTTATATTTTTCATCATACAAGTCTTTCACCTCCTTCATTATTTTAACCCCTAAGTATTTTATTTTGTTTGATGATATTGTTAATGTAATTTTATTCTTAATTTCTTTTTTGGATTACTCCATGTTACTATACAGAAACACCACTAGTTTTTATGTGTTAATTTTGTATCTTGCATTTTGCTAAATTTGTTTATGACTTCTATGTTTCTTTTTTTAGTGTGGATTCTCTAGGGTTTTCCACATATAAGATCCTGTCATCTGTCAATGGAAATCATTTTACTTCTTTCTTTCTGAGTTGATTGCTTTCATTTCTTTTCCTGTCTAATTATTCAGGCTAGGATATCCAGTTCAATGACAAATGAAAGTGGTGAGAGCGGGCATCTTGCTTTTCCTGATTATAGGAAAAAATCTTTCAGTCTTCCACTATTGAGTATGATGTCAACTCTGGGCTTTTCATATAGTCTTATATTCAGGTAGTCTCCTGAATTCCTATTCTGAGTGTTATTTCATGAAACAGCATTGAATATTGTCAGTTTATTTTTCTGCATCATTTGATACTGTTAGTAGTTTTGACCTTCATTCTGTCAATTTATCCTTACATATTTTGTTTTCCATATTTTGAAACATGATTGAATTCCAGGAATAATTCCTACTTTTTTGTGGTGTATAATTCCTTAATGTGCTTTTGACTTCAGTTTGCTAATATTTTATTGAGGATTTATGAATCAATATTCAGCACAGATATTAGCATGTAGTTATTTTTACTTGTAGTGACTTTGTTTGGCTTTGATATTGGGTTATGCTGACCTCATAGAAAGTGTTTTGATAATTTGTCTCCTCTTCAATTTTAGGAAATGTTTGTGGAGAAATGGTGTCAATTTATCCTTAAATGTTGCAAAAATATCCAGTGAATTCATCTGGTCCAGAGCTTTTCCACATTGGCAGTTTCTTTTAAATTACTGTTTTAGTCTAGTTACTGGTTGTAGGTTTGTTGTATTTTTATTCCTCCATGCTAATGTCTACATAAGTTGTACCATTCTAGAAATTCATATATTTTATCCTATGTGTTTAATATATTTGTATATAATTGTTCATAATAGCCTCTCACAATTACTTTTATTTCTGTGGTATCATTTATAATGTCCCTACTTTCATTGCTGATTTTATCTTCTCTCTTTTATTATTAATTGAGCTAAGGTTTTGTCAATTTTATATGAAATTATAAACTATATTCACTGAGTGTAGTAAGTGGCATAATTTATTTGATATCTTTCAGCTGTGTCATCTCATCTCACCCCAGGTTTATTTTCATACCTTATTACACATCAGAGGATCCATATTGGACAGAAGATTTACAATAGTATTGAATGTGACAAAGATTTTAACCAGTCTGAAAAACTTCTGCAACATCAGAGTATTCATACTCAGCAGGAATCTTACAAATGTAAGAAATGTGGGAAAGTCTTTAGTCAATCATCAACTCTAAGTAGACACAAGAAAATCCACACTGGAGAGAAATCTTACAAATGTAATGCATGTGACAAAGCCTTTAACAAGTGTACAAACCTTACTCGACATAAGAGAATTCATACTGGAGAGAAACCTTATAAATGTAATAAATGTGGGAAAGCCTTTAACCAGAGCACAAACCTTCCTCAACATCAGAGAATTCATACTGGAGAGAAACCTTATAAATGTAATAAATGTGGGAAAGCCTTTAACCAGTGCACAAACCTTATTCGACATCAGAGAATTCATACTGGAGAGAAACCTTATATATGTAAAGAATGTGGCAAAGCCTTTAACAGGTGCTCAAACCTTACTCAACATCAGAGAACTCACACTGGAGAGAAGCCTTATATATGTAAAGAATGTGGCAAAGCCTTTAACAGGAGCTACAGCCTTACTCAACATCAGAGAACTCACACTGGAGAGAAACCTTATAAATGTAAAGAATGTGGCAAAGCCTTTAACTGGGGCTACAGCCTTACTCAACATCAGAGAACTCACACTGGAGAGAAACCTTATAAATGTAAAGAATGTGGCAAAGCCTTTAACTGGAGCCACAGCTTTACTCTACATCAGAGAGTGCTTACTGGAGAGAAACCCTACAAATATAATGAATGTGGAAAGAAGTTTGTCCAAAATACACACTTTAGAAAACACCAGAGAGTTCATACTGGGGGGAAAAAACTTTACAGATCTAAAAATGTGAGAGAGTATTTAATCAAAGATCAAATCTAAATAAATATGAGAATTCATACTAAAAAGCAGTCAGTCCATCAATAACACTTTTCAGATATGACTCTAAAGCATAATGTTTATTATAGAAAATAATCCAAAGTTAAAATTCTTTGATTATTTGTTAGTATGCTTCTAAGGATCAAGGGCATTAATGTTTGGACTGATATACTTATTTTTAGTGTATCCTTTTTATATTGCCAGTATTTGAGATTTTTGAAAAGACAATATTTTTAATGTAATTCAAGTCTCAAATCATTTCACACTGTGCTTTTATTCCTAGTTTGTATGTGAAATCATGTGGTTGATTGTTGCTGCCTCAATGATATGAGAGACTCTTCTATGTTAGGTGAGATTCATCATACCTACTTTTCCATGGAAGATTAAGGACACTGTATTGTACAAACTATGAAGAAAAACTACATGGAGAAGCTGTTTGTGGTTGACTGATAACATTGATATAATTCACCATGAGGTAACTATTCAGGGTGTCATTCTTTCTATTAAAGTAAGACAGAGGAGCATTCTGAATTTTAAATCGTTTTACCAATTGCTATTTAGGAATAAAAAACAGGAAGTTCAGTAAAATCCTGATCTACCTTCCTAATAGTAATAGATAAAATTCATGAAACTTAGTTGACATTGTTGAAATAAAGTAATCTTCACAGATATCTGAGCTAAGTATAGCCCGTCCCTAAAATGGCATAAAATTAGAGCACATCTATGTTTTCTAAATAATTAGCTTCAGTCTCAGAAACCACAGATAGCACAATTCTCAGATCACTATATAGAGGAACAAGAATGCTTCTTGAATTCTTGTCGTGTATTTTGACTAGAGATCATACAGTGGATTTTGAAATGCTTTATTTAGATTACGTGTGAATTTAATATATTTTAATTAATAAAATCGAATGTTTTTAACATGTTAAAAGTGACATGTAATAAATGAGATATTATCCCACCACCAACAATAACCTCTCATACCTTATTTAAGGTTGTAGATGAGGATGGTAACAATATACTTTTTCCTAATGCAGTGAAATGACATCACTAGTAACCTCTTTTTCTAGCAGGCTTAAACGTCAAATAATTTGAAATTATATTTCCCATAATTTATATATTGTATCTTTTCCTCCTTTTTGTAACTAAAGGGACATTAAAACAGTTATAATAAAGATTATATAGGACATTGTCAAGAGTTTACCTAAACTATTCAATGATATTGCTGCCTTGGCATCCATTTGTGTAGTCAAGCAGCTTGTGGGGGACTTTACCTGACCCTAGCCCCTCCCATGAGTACATGCCCTATAGAACAGTCTCCAAAGTCACAAGAAAATGTGAGTTCCTGGTATGACTTCCCTGGTGGCCCTTGTTATCAACAGTCTCACCACCTACCAATGCCTTCCTCTTGTTAACCCCTTAGATGAGACCCCAACAGAGCTTACCAAAATCCCATCATTTTGGTTTGAATTGGCTTATTCAGACTTAGTCCAGGAACCCCAAAACTCTCCACTCATGGACCCTAATAAATGCATGGACCCCCAGTACTGCCTCTGCCCCTGTCTGCGTCCTGCCTTGGTCTCCCCATGTGGGCCCTGAATGCCTGCCATGTACTTCTTCCAGGACCTGTGAGTAATAGAATTTCTACTTCAACTTGCCTTGTAGTCTCTTGTTGAATTTCAAGTCAACTTCCATCCCATGGGGACTCTACTTGACAAATGTTAATTTAACAAAATCACAACAAGCATAACTAGCAGCCACACTGTTGGAATTCTGAATCACTATTTGTAAAATTGGACCCTATATTTTTCTTTGCACATGACCATTTTTTGGCCTATAGAGCACAAGCAGATTTTCTTGGTTCTGATATACATTGAATGCAATATATAAATATATTAAGCTAAATATATACATTATGAGTAAGAGAACTAAGCAGGAAAATGTGTCAGTGTGTGAGAATACACATCTTCAGAACAAAAGGAAAATACTGGATCGAAACAAATAATTTCAAAATTGTTAATGATTTACTAACAAACTAAAAACTTTAGAGTTTTGCATGCAAATTTATTTTGTTTACTTTACAATGAGTTCATTTCTCCCAAGTCTCATGACTCCTGGCTTGAGAATCTCCCTATGCAAATCTTGGCTTTTATATTGCCTGTTAATCATGTAGGATTTATGATATGATTTATTTGTTCCAAAGATCATGAAATATTTCTTATATGGCCTGCTCAGGGATTGTAAGTATGATTTCTATTAAATTTAATGGTGCTCAGAAAGTGACTTGAAGATGAGGGTAATTCTACAGTGAGCATATTATACTGATTTTGTTTAATTAATACATTTTATCCCTTCTAGAATGGAGAACATCACTTATGTCAACGTTTCTTTAGTTACGTTTTCTTTCACTTTTTATAAATGACATCAACAAAGTTATTCACTTGACTGTGACAATTTGATCAGGTGGAAACTTGGAGACTTTATAAGCCGTGGAGATGTTTTGACATTTATGTGAAAGGAACTCACAGGACATTGATGGGTGTATAATACATACTCTCTAATTATAAGAAAAATATTCTTACAGGAGTGAAATTGTAGCCTCTAGTAGGAGACAGCAAATGTATAGGATGAATAATTGAATGAATTCTGCCTGTGGGGAGGACACTTGTTTTCTGGCTGCACAACTGACACTCTGAATTTAGGAGAAACATCTGTTTGTTTCAATCCTAATTATCTCCAGTTCCTCTGTTTGTCCTCATTGTCATTGCAGCTACATATGTCACAGCCATTGCCCTTCTTTGCCTTTGCTATGGCTACAGGGTTCTCACTGCTCACCCCACCTCATGTTATCCATGCAGGCTTTGTAGGTTCTGATTTTCTAATGCAATGAGAACTGAATTTTATCTGAAGCACTTGAGGCCAATTGTAGGGTTCAAATGCAACATTCTGATCACTTAATTGAGATAAGAGGGAAGTAGTGTGCATGGGCCAGTGGATTTATTCAGGCAGTTAGCACTGAGGAAGATGTGAAGACAGATAAAAGATGATGATGGCATCCTTCTTAGAGAAGAATTAAGATCTATTGAAAGCAAATAGGGAGAATTCTTTTGAAATGTGGAGAGGGAGCTTCCTTTAATCACTCCAAGGTCTCAGGCAGCTACTGGTGGCATCACCTGATGAATAAATGTGACAGAGATGGACTTGGCAAATGTGGTGGGTTTCTGAGGATCAAAGAAAACAGATTCTGTCCTTATGAGTTAAATGAAGCCCTGGGCAGTACTGAGAACGAGATGCTGTTGGGAGAAAAGATTCTTGTTCTTTCCTATTCTTAGATCAGTGGCAGTGGATGGAGAGGGGGTGTTGGATGAAGCAAACTTTGTCATAGCTTTAAAATGTCACATGGCTGTGTAGATGTTGGCAATGAAATAGTTTTCTGGATGCTGTAATAGACAGGATCAACATGAAATGTGCTGTGTTCCACACAACCCTAGTATCCCAGGTGTATAATCCAAACATGGGTTACATATACTGCAGAGGAGTGACCTCACAGGGAAGATGACCCACAGGAGTTGTATATTTTGTCTTATGAAGACAATGAATAAATAGAAGATAAGGTCTGATAAAGTGGCTTAGACACCCTATGGGATATGCTTTTTGCCCCATATTTTCTCTCTGTTCTTGTCTACATCCAGGCATTGTGTGTATACTCACTGTCTCATGGCCCAAGGTCCCTGCCTCACCACCAGGCATCAAACCACATTCCATGTACCAAGAAGGAGGAAGTGTAAGTCTGATAGGACATAGGAATTTAGTTTTGAAGCCACTAAGCTTTTATTTAGGAAAATCTATCTGCCCCAGGCACTTCTCTTTACATATAATTGCCCAAAACGCTATCATATGGCCATTCTAAGCAAAAATGTATTTCTGTAGCAAAGGTGAACACATGGGAAGATCACGCGGAATGGCTACTGTTAACTGAACTGTTTCACAATATCTGACACAAAAGCCATCATTTTTTGCACTGGAACAGAGTGTTATAAAAAGCCCCTCCAATTTAGACTATGCTTAATTCAAATGCACAAGAACTTCATCATGTGCTAGAAGAGTTTCATATCCTTTAGAGGTGGGCATGAAGAGCTGGTTAAACCTGTAGTTATGTTATTTATGATTTTACAGTGTAAATTATCATGGAGATAATGATAGAATGCTATATTCAACCCCATCATCAAATATAAAATCTAGTAATGTTTTGTCACATGTGTTTCAGATCTTAATGGAATATTTAAATAAATTCCAATTTGTTTTATGTTGGATTATCTTGATGCAAGAATGTGAGCACAATGGTATATTTGGGAGGTGATCCCAGGGAGCACAAAGAGGGCAGTGAAGGAATAGAGACATGAAAGTGGATGAAGCCAAGAAAGTCTACATTTAGAGTCAGATTATTTTTATTTACACATATATATATATATTTCTGTGTATCTATGTATTTTTGGGTTACAACAGTAACATCACTACAACCAAAGAGTGTTTCCCAGAGTCACTTCCCTGATGATAACTCATGGATGAAGTCTGACTTAGTTATTGTAGAGGCTGTCAAGTTAGGATGTGTCAGAATTACCTGGAGGATTTGTAAAATCACAGATTGCTGGGCATACCATGTGTTACTGTCTTTGGACCACAGCCCCATATTTTTCTTTCTTACAAGTTATCAGGAGATGCTAGTGGTGTCAATTTTTGAACTGACGCCGGGGGACACTTAGGGTTGTCTTCTGCAGGATGAATATTAGTTCTTACAAGATGCAGTCAGATACACAGGTGACCATGAATAGATTTAAATAGACTCTGTTCTTGGTTATCAATATGTCAAGGTGGGCTCACATGTAGACTGGGCTTCTCCTGTGTTTTCACCTTGGAAGCCTGAGCTCTATACCTGGTCTATAGTGGCCAATTAAATATCTCCTCAGGGTATATGTGTGTGGCCTGGGCTGGAACTTAAACTCTCAAATCTCAGACTTTGAAGACCTATTCTGTGTGGAGACATCTGAATGATCCATTGAGTGTTGAAGAGAGGAGAGATTCCATAAACAGGTCTCCTTTTAAAAGGGCATTGACCTGAAATCCTCCTGTTGCTATGAAGTACCCAGCTTCAAACACTGACTATACCAATATTTCAATGAGTCCCTAAATGTACTTTTAACTAAGTTACTTTTGTCAGTTAAAAGAGAATAATATTATTCCTAACACATAGACTTGTGAACATTAAATTCATTAAAATAGATAAAACTTTAATAACAGTGGCCCATACAGTGTAAGTGCTGTATAAGAAACACATCAGAATTTGGTGAATATATTAAATTTTATTTTTCATGAACAAGGTAGCCCACAATTCATGTTTCCATGCTGAATTCTCAATGTTAAATGTAGCTACTAAACCCCGGAAATGACATCTGTGCATTTGAAAATTGGAATGATCTTCCTGGTCTAGAGTTTCATTGAAATCCTGAAGAGTTCCTCACTTTTATGTCATTATCTTTTCCTTTACTGCAGTGGAACCAGGACCAGCTCGACAGGTTTTGTTCTCTGTCACCTGAACATATCCAGCTGTTGGTCATATTTTCTACAGGAATCCCAGAGACCATGGCAGCTTTTGGTTTGAAACATTTTCTCTATGATTTTGGTGCAAACATTTTCTAGTATCACAGAGTGACCAGAGTTGTGTCCGTTGGGAACACTGGCCCCTTGAGTGTCTTCCAGGCCATCACCATCAGACCCAGTAATTCCAGATGGGTAAACCTTAAAGTAAAACTCTTCAGCTCGTTGGCTTCTTCAATATTCTGTGCTGGATTTTGTATATGCATGACAAGAGGAACAACAACAGCAAAAACTGTAGGTATTGGATCCTGTTGTGCTACATGTCATGACAAAGCCATAGACTTACTGTCTGCAGCATTCGTGTCCACCACTTGATGTTTTCTGTTTAGATCTCCTTACCTGGGCCAGTGACTCCACAGTTTTGATTTTGTGCAGACACAAGCAGCGGTGCCAACACATTCGTGGGAACAATATCTGACCTAGCTCCTTCTCTAAGAAAACAGGTACCCAAATATCCTTCCCCTAGTAAGCACCCTTATATATTTTATATCCTCGTTTCCATAATTTTCATTTTTCTCTTTTTCATTAGACCATCTGGAGGTAAGTGAACAGCTCTACCATAATCAATGCATGTTTTCCAACTGTGAGCCCCTTTATTCTCTTGAGTAATGACCATTGTGTATCCAGGGTTCCTCTGTGTTCTGGAGGAAACACAAAACTCCCTCATCTCATTAGTTAAATATAACAAGTCTGCTTTTCTACACATCAATCACTCATATATTCACACCTTACAGAATTTTATGCACAACTACAAGCCAGTCACATTGTAGATAAAATTCTGAACTAAACAGAAACTCTCCAATAATAAATAATAAATTGAGTCATAATGAATGAACCCTTTTATAATTATATTTTATTAATGGTCACAGTAGATAAGTTTGGAGTCCAGTTAGTAACAAAAACTGAAATAATGCAGAGATACATAAAATATCTTTGTGTATCTTTTATTGAAGTATAGTTGACATATAATATTGTATTAGTTTAAGATGTACAACATAGTGATTCAATATTTATTTAAATTACAAAGTGATCACCCAGAGAAGATTAATAACCATCTGTCATTATACAGACCTATTAAAATGTTGTTACTGTATTCCCTGTGCTGTATATTACATCCCCATGACTCATTTATTTTAACATTGAAAGTTTGTAATTCTTATCCCCTCATGTGTTACACCCTTTTCCTGTCCTCCCTGCCCTCTGGAAACCACCAATTTGTTTTCTGTATCTATGAGTCTGTTTCTGATTTGTTTTATTCATTTTGTTTTTGGTTCCATATATAAGTGAAACCATGTGATATTCTTTCTCTGTCTGGCTGACTTCACTTAGCAGATTACTCTCCAGATCCCTCCATGTTGTTGCAAATGGGACGATTTCATTCTTTTTTATGGCTGAGTGGTATTCTCTTGTATATATATACCACATATTTTTCATCCATTCGTCTACCAATCAACACTTCGGTTGCTTCTATATCTTGGCTATTGTAAATCACGCTGCAGTGAATGGAGGAGTGTATATCTTTTTGAATTAGTGTTTTTATTCTCTTGCATAAATACCAAAATGTGTTATTGCTGGACCATATGATAGTTCTATTTTTATTTTTTTCTGGAAGCTCCATAGTGGCTGCACGATTTACATTCCCACCAACAGTGCACAAGTGTTCCCTTTTCGCCAGATCCTTGCCAACACTTCCTGTTTGTTGTCTTTTTTATAATAGCCATTGTGACAGGTGTGAAATGGCATCTCAATGTGGCTTTGATTTGCATTTCCTTAATGATTAGTGATATTGAGCACATTTGCATGTACCTGTTGGCCCTCTCTATGTCTTCTTTGGAACAATATCTATTCAGGTCCTCTGCCAAGTTTTTAATTGAATTATTTGGGTTTTTTTGATAATGAGTTGTATGATTTCTTTATATTTTTGGGATATTAACCCTTTATCAGGTATATCATTTGCAAATGTATTTTCTAATTCAGTAGGTTGTCTTTTTGGTTTGTTGATGGTTTCCTTAGTTGTGCAAAAGCTTTTTAATTGTATGCAGTCCCATTTGTTTATTTGTGCTTTTGTCACCCTTGCGTGAGGAGACATATCCAAAAAAATATTGCTAAGACTGACATAAAAGTGTTTATTATCTGTATTTCCTGCTAGGAGTTTATGGTTTCAGGTCTTACATTTAGGTCTTTAATCTATTTTTAGTTTATTTTTGTACATGGTGTAAGGAAGTAGTCCAGTTTCATTCTTTTGCATGTATCTGTCCAGTTTTCTCAACACCATTTATTGAATAGACTGTCTTTTCCACATAGTATATTATTGCCTTCTTTGCCACAGATTAATTCACCATATACGTGTGGGTTTACTTCTGGGCTCTCTATTCTGTTTCCTTTATCTGTGTGTCTGTTTTTGTGCCAGTAGCATACTGTTTTGATTACTGTAGCTTTGTAGTATAATAGTTTGAAATCAGGGAGTGTGATAACTTCAACTTTATTATTGTTACTCCAGATTGCTTTGGGTATTTGGGGTCTTTTGCAGTTTCATACAAAATTTATGATTCTTTGTTCTAGTTCTGGGGAGAATGCCGTTGGCATTTTAATAGAGATTGCAATGAATCTGTAGATTGCTTTGGGTAACTTAGATGTGTTCAAATGTTAATTATTCCAATCCATGAGCACAGAATATCTTTCCATTTATATACGTCATTTTCAATTTCTTTCATCAGTGTCTTATAGTTTTGAGTGTACAGGTCTTTTACCCTTCTTGGTCAAATTTATTCTTAGGTGTTTTATTCATTTTGATGTAATTGTAAACGGGATTGTTTTCTTAATTTCTCTATGTGCTCGTACATTGTTAGTGTATCGAGATGCAACTAATTCTGTGTATTGATTTTGTATCCTGCAATTCTACTGAATTCATTTGTTAGTTATAATCATTTTTGGGTAGAGACTTTAGGGTTTTCTATATATAGTATCACGTTGTCTGCAAATAGTGGCAGTTTTCCTACTTCCCTTCCAATTTGGATGTCATTTGTTATTTTTCTGATTTCTATAGCTATGACCTTCAACACTACGTTGAATAAGAGTGGTGAGAGTGAG
The DNA here is from genome assembly GCF_057802395.1 of Ceratotherium simum simum. Taxonomy (NCBI): domain Eukaryota; kingdom Metazoa; phylum Chordata; class Mammalia; order Perissodactyla; family Rhinocerotidae; genus Ceratotherium; species Ceratotherium simum. Next base: position 7,365,395 of record NC_141932.1, read on the forward strand.
CATTCATGTCTTGTTCCTGATCTTAAAGGAAAAGCTTTCAGCTGTTTGCCATTGAGTATGATTGTAGCTGTGGGTTTGTGATATATGACCTTTATTATATTGTGGCATGTTCTCTCTCTATACAATTTGTTGAGGATTATTATCGTAAATGGAATTTTGTCAAATGACTTTTCTGCATGTAATTAAATGATAATATGGTTTTTATTTTTGTTTTGTTAATGTGGTGTATCACATTAGTTTATTTGAAAATATTGAGCCATCCTTGTGTTCCTGAAATAAATCCCACTTGACTATTGTATATGATTCTTTTGATGTGTTGTTGATTTCTGTTTGTTAAGTTTTTGTTGAGGAATTTTGCATCTATGTTCATCAGGAATACAGGTCTGTAAGTTTCCTTTTTTGGTGATGTCTTATTCTGATTCTGTTATCAGAGTAATCCTGGCCTTGTAGAACAGGTGTGGGCAAGATCCTTCCTCTTCATGTGTTGGGAATAGTTTGAGAAGGATATATACTAACTTTTCTTTAAATGTTCAGTAGAATTCACCTGTGAAGCTATCTAGTCCTACACATTTGTTTGTTTGGTGCTTATATTTTAATATGAGATATTATATTTTCACAAAACTTACTTGAGCAGGGGATTTTGAAGACACCTCCTTATAGATGGTTAACATGTTTGGTGGTCCTTCAAGAAACTGAGATGCAGAATATTTGCCTTGACTTGTAGTGCAGGTGAACATAGGTGAAGCTGGAGGGGAAAATGTGTTTAATTATTGCAGGCATTAGAGGCCAAGTTGTGAAAAACAGGAGGCTTTGACCAGGAATATCAGTGTGGTGACAGAAGCTTAGAGCCCCATATAATTAGGTATTTTAAAAAATATTTCCTAATTATGCTCCCATTTAAATTGATTGTGTCTTATTCAGATTATGAGGCCTCAATACTTTTCTAGTGTCTAGTACATATTGACAATGTACTTTTTGTGTTTAGTAAATAATTTTACATAATTTCAACATACACTTGGTAAGGAGGCCAATTTTTTTAAGTGTACAATCAAAATCTGGTTTAACCATTTAGTATAATTTTCAACAGGTTCTTTTCCTCTATGAGATCTGTTAAACTAGTGGGCTGTGACCCTCAACACTATGAGTCTTCAACACATTATATGTTCCCCTCAAGTTGTCTTTGCCCTTCTTCAGATGCTGAATGATAGGTTGAATTGATGTGGAGATTTGTTCCAACTGAGACCTTCTGTAATTATAGTTAAATTCCTCAGAGCTGTTTCTATAGCTGACCCTCTTTCATCTTTTCCAAGACAATAATTAAGTCTTCTCAAATTACATTTTTTGTTAGTTTAATGTGATTTTCTGAAAAGCAGGATTCACATGTTCAAAAACATTGAGATTAAAACCATAAAGAGCCATTTCTCTTGCTCAGGTGTATGAAAGATCATCTGAAATCTCTAGTGGGAGGAGTGAGAAGGGCAAATCTTCACCTTCCCATCCAAGCCATCCCTTTCTTCTCAACTAGTGCAGGTTACTCTCTACTGGCCTCACCTACCCACTTTCCTGCCAGCGCCAGTGCACACACAGAGTCACCAGACAGTTGGAAGTGGAGAGTCAAGCTTTTAACTGTGATGAAAATTATCTTTTGAATAACAGGGGACACTTTGATCTGGGAATGGAGCTTGGAGAGAAGGAGGCAATTTGAAGACTAAAGTCCCAGGAATTGGAAGGAGTCTGGGAAACTCAGGTACTGGAGAAAGGAAAAACGTTGGTCATCATAACCTGGGGGCCCTGTGTGCAGCAAGTACTAGAAGAGACTGTGGGGTCTGTGAATTCAAGGGGAGGGTCAGTCCAGACCACATACCCACTGCTGCCTTGTAATATGTCAGATTCACAAGGATGGAAGTACGTACTGAAGAAAGAGGTAGAAATATTCACCTATTTTTCTCCAATAGGATTTTATTATGCATGAATCCCTCCTGTACCAGTGGATAGTAGAGCACTTTTAACCAAATGTTGAGTCTTCGCTGTGTGTGTAGTTGTGGCACAGATGTATGTATGGTGATGTGAAGCCCAAACAGGCGTATTCTCAGCTCTCTGGAGAGACTTCTCAAGACTGATCTTACCTGAGAAAGAAGCCTGGAGGGGCAGGAAGAGGAAAGAAGAGATAGAAGAAATGTCTGTTTCTCAGTAAAAGTCTTATTCTTGGTAAATTGTTCTGTCTTCTTCCTCTTTAATTCCATGTACATTTTTATTAGTCTAATAGAATGATGTGGGGAGAGTTATTTTTCTTCTTAGGAAGAGTTTATGTCACAAAGGAACTAGAAGTGGCTTAACATGTGGAGAGAACTCATCCAAATCAATTTTAGAAAGAGACTTTTATTTAATTTGTATACTACAATTGGATAATCAAAATTTTCTCCTTATAGTTGAGTGAATATTTTTAACATATTTTGTTAGAAAATGATTTTTCCTAAATATACAAAATTGTGACAATGGGGAGCACTTTTCTTACATTTAAAAGTTTTTGGATTGTGATTATGTGATATATTGACAACCATGTGAATATATTTGATATCACTGAACAGTACACTTAAAAGTGGTTAAGATGGTAATTTTATATTTGTATATTTTTCCACCATAATAATGGTAAGGAATGTAAAATATCAGTAAAGGGCGTGAACCTGAGAGAGAGCAGAGAATGATCAGCCGGGTGGGACACTGGATAAGTCAAAGGGGAAGAGCTTAGAGTCTTCATTGGCAGAGCTGCCCAGAAGGGACTTTATAAGAAAAAGCGATTACAATGAGAGTTTATGAAGTAGTTTGTTATGACGTGTCCTGGCACCTCTCCCATTGCGCTATCTTATAGTCTATTTAAAAAATGTCGTGTGGCTTTCTGAGGTTTTTTAAAGAACTAGATTCTTTGTGAGATAGAGGGGAGACTTGATTCTCTTTCTAGGTTGACATATTTTGCAGGGAAGGCTAGGTTCAGTACAGTTGAGACCCTGAGAGTATATACACAGGGTATATAGAGTATATATAGAGAGAGTGTATATATAGTGTATAGAGAGAGTAATACACAGGAATTAGAAAAATTCCCCCCCAAAAGAGGAATTAGGACAATTCCAACTTTCAAGGTCACAGATTCAGTGGAGTCAGACCTGAGATTTCTAAGGGTTTATGACATACACTGTTGATATTTGGGTTACATGTGGATTCACATAAGTATCAAAACTAGAGTTGTTCCAAAACGTAGGTGAGCTATGAAGAGATGATGGAGGTAGAAAGTAGGGAGGCCCAGAGAAGAGTGGGAAGATCATATTGGGCCAAGATGGGGTAGTATCAGTTAGACCAGACGGTAAGGCACAGAATGTGGATTGATCTTCTCCTTTTGGTCCAATAATTCATCCTTGAGAATTCTTTAGGACTGCTCCATTGCTTTGTGATGCAAGCATAAAATTATAGAGAGGAGCATGCACTCTCAGTACACAGGAGCCCCGTAACATAGCCTGCCTCTTACTTGTTCCTCTTACAACTATATGAAATCAATTTTATTGGCACAGAAAGATATCTTGAGCTAGGGACTTTAAGGAGATATTAGAACATCATGTTATAGAGAAGATGGTTGGACAGAGCAGGGGTCCGAGTGAGGATCAAAGCTTCTGCCCAAACCTTCCAGTGTGTCTGCATGGGGTAAATGGCTCCAGGAAAATCCTAGAGTGTTTCTGTACCCCTGCAAGATCGCTAAGAGAGGGCAGATCTGATGGGAAATCACTGTGTCAGGACGTGTTCCTCAGTCACCTGATGTCAGATTCTCAGAGCTAAGCCCATACGGAAGATCTGGTTTCCAGAGCAATGCAGAGCCTGTGAAAGCCTTTGATCACATGTGAAAGATGAAGCTCTGGACTCAGGGAGAAGTTTCATGTCTGAGTGAACATTATGCTTCTGTGGGTCTGAGATTCTACGCCTTTCCACACTTGATGACCACTCACTGAGTAATCATTTGAGGATCCAGTGTAGATAGGCATCTTTATTTTTAGCTTCTTAAAAAAGAAAGCAGAAAGACATTTTTATCGACTTTTAAATTAAGGATCAGTAGGAGTGACAACAGTGAAAATGTCAGAGTAGGGACTCCTGGGGGTGTGTCCATCCCCAGAAACACTAAATCTGGTAAAAGCTGTCAGATTTAACCTTATCAGAAGACGTAAGGTGTTTTTTTGTCATATGTATTTATCTTTCATTGGAACTTTATCTTGACATAGAATGTGAAGAATAAATTGGTTTTTTAATCTTTGCAATAGGAATATCACCTCCGTAAACACAAGTATTAAAGATGGCAGTCACAGTGTAGCTTTATTGCTTATTATCTCTTATGCACCTTTGTATATTCATGAATATTTATCTCCACTGATTTATAAGTCTGTTCATGAAACAAGACATGTCATAGAACTAGTCACCCTCGTTTTCTTTTTTTCAGACTTCTTTGACTATCCTTATTTGTATTTTCATCTGTAAGACTTTTACAATAATATGCCTAGCTACAATAATTAACTGATGGTCTCTCCACTGAGACCAAATTAAATTCATACTTTAGATTCAGGACAGTTGATTTTTTTATATATATTGAGCTTTTCTATCCAAGAACATGATGTGATTTTCCCTTGTTTGTGTGTACTTGAATATATTTCAGGAATATTTCTATCATTATTCTTAGATATATCTTACATCTTTTTTTCAGATTTTTCCTAGTTTATTTTAACTTATTTTATCCTTTCGTAACTGAATCACCAATATTCATTTGTAAAATTATTATTCTTTATAATATGTAGACATCTGCTTTCTGTATATCAATAATATATTCTACTAGTTTACTGAATTATTTTTGGAGTGTTTTTCTTTTGGTCCCTTTGTGTTTCCAGATGTATAATTGTTTTCTACTAACAGACTTTGACATCTTACTTTCAAATCTTGTGTCACTTTAAATTTCCTTGGCTAAGCCATCAATGCAATTGTAAGTAAATGTAACAGTGATTGTGTATGTTTTAGTTTTATTCCTGCCCTTAGTCTGAATCTTCCTAATTCATCCTCATGATCAGGATGAAGACTTCGTTTTGTCCAATTAAGAAAGAACCATCAGTTCATAATTTTGAGTATTTTAATTTAACCTATAGTGAGTTCTGCCAATAGCTGCTTTTGTATCTATGAACAGCATCTCCTGATTTTTTGTTTTATATCTATAAATGTGATGAATTCTATTAATGGGGTGTCTAATATTAAATCACTCTTGAATTCCACATAGAAACTGCACTTCATAACTGTTGTAATTTGAATCATGTTCTCCAATAGGTCTGTTCAAATTCTAATCGCCATCTACTGTGACTGGGATTATCCAGGAAGTTTATATGGGACTAGTTCTTAGAACCACGCTTCTCTGCTCTTGGCAGATGTTTAAAACTACAACTTTTTATCAAGAGATAATTTTGGGGTTTGATGATATACTAGTGGTCCTTAAATGTTTTTAGTACTTTATGAAGAGTTTTGAAAAATGCTGTGATGGCCTTTGAAATGGAAATTTAAATTTCAATCTAAAGGGTAAATCATTGTAAAAAATATAATTTTCAGAATATAAAAACATTTACTAATTAAAATAAAAAAAATTATATCACCAAAGAAAGACTCGTATGGAGTGGTTATTCTAATAGTTATCACAAAAGCTGGAAACTACCTAAATGTCTAATGATTGATAGACAGATAAACAAACAGTGGTAAATCCATACCATGGAATAACACTCAGCAATAAGAAGAGACAACCTATTGAGATATGCAAAAAACGTGAATGAACATCTAAGGCGTTATGCTGAGTGAAAGGAGCCCCTTGGCCTCCCCATCCTTCCAGTCTCTGCTGGTGCCTCCCTGCGCCTGATTCTGCCCAAAGACCAGGAGGCTGGGGAGGCTGGAAATACCCGACCCTGTGTCCACAGCGCAGCAGGTGACAGGGGGACACTGGGTCACAGAGCTCACAGCAGACGATGGGCCGAGCTTCTGAGAGAAGAGAGAAAAACTGCTGTCACACAAAACTTCCAGGTGGACAAGTTGCACATGATCTAAAACCAAAATCCGTGTGGCCTCTCTTCAGTAGGATCTGTGTGACTTGGAAGACTCACACATTCTCTGTCCTGGTCAACCCTGGGACTGCAGTTACTTCCCAAAACTCTGCAGTCAGGGTCTGCTTCAGACTATCTCTCATTCCAGGGTGGGTAATATTCTCTCTCTCTCCCTTTTATTTTAAATTTTTCATTTATTTATTTTGTGTGTGTGAGGAAGATTGGCCCTGAGCTAACATCTGCCAATCCTCCTCTTTTTGCTGAGGAAGACTGACCCTGGGCTAACATTCATGCCCATCTTCCTCCACTTTATATCAATGAAAAAAGACGTGGGGCCAGCCTAGTGGTGTAGTGGTTAAGTTCACACGCTCCGCTTTGGCTTCCTGGCATTTGCATGTTCAGATCCCGGATGCAGACCTACACATCGCTCATCAAGCCATGCTGTGGCAGGCATCCCACATATAAAGTAGAGGAAGATGGGCATGGATGTAAGCCCAGGGCCAATTTTCCTCAGCAAAAAGAGGAGGATGGGCAACAGATGTTAGCTCAAGGCTAATCTTTCTCACTAAAAAAAAAAAAAAAAAAAAAAAAAAAAAGGCTTGTATGAAATGTTTATTGCATTATAGGGTAATCTCTCTCTAAAGAGAGATATATATTTTTCCCTCCAAAATGAAAAGGATGCATATTCAACTCTTTCCCAGAATCCTTACACTCTCCCCTTCCTGATTTGAGGTAAAGGAACCCCCACTCTTCCCTAAGTTATATCAAACTGGAAGTCACAGCAACTCAGACATTCTTATCCAGAAACTATGTAAACCTTCCTCTGGTTTTCTTCCCACACCTTTAGGAATACTCATTATGGTGAAATCATGATAGTCCTCCTACTGGGTGGTTACCATCTCCTTAGGACTTTCGTCCATGTCTCAGAGCCTTCATTGATGTTACTAGGGAAAAATGCTCCTGCAGGTGCATCATCTCTGAATTTGGATGAAAGAAGGAACACAACTTCTAATAAAAACCAATCTAAATCATAACACAGCAAAGCGGCAGATTGTTAGCTTTTAACTTTACAAAGTTCTAGTTGGTGGCGTTAGGGAACCTCTCTGTAGAGAAGCTCCCCTTACCTAATTTGGTGGATCTGAGGTCTTTTTTGCATCATTTGTGCTCAGGTGCCCCTTGGTTTCTGTGCTCCTTCCAGATCCACGGCCCAGTCTCCTAATGACTCATTGTCCTTTTATTCAGAGTCCTGGCTCATTTTTATTTCATTTTTTGACATACAAAATGTTGCATATATTTAATGTATACATCTTGATAAGTGTGGCGATAAGTATACACTTAAAAAATTGTCACCATTTGTACCAACCTATGCCATTAACCTACCCATCACCTCCAAAAGTTTTCTTCAAACTTTTTGTTTATTATTCTTAGTTTTTGGTCATAAAAACACTTGATATAAGATCTATCCTCTTAGTATAATTTTAAGTATAAAATACAGTATTTTTAACTATAGGCACTATGCTGTACAGTGTTTAACATAAATATGTAGATACGTAGGACTTATTTATTGTGTCATTGAAACTTTGTACCCTTTTGACTGATACCTCCCTGGTTGACCCTCCTCCCAGACCCTGGCAACCACAATTCCACTTTCCAGTTCTATGAGTTTGACTATGTTGGATTCATCATATAAGTATATCATTTAGTATTTGTGTTATGTGTCTGGCTTATTTCACTTAACATAATGTCCTTGAGGTTCATCCATGTTGTTTCAAATGGCAGAATTTCCTTATCTATTTACACTGAATATTCTATTGTAAATATATGTACAAATGAAGTACATATGTGTGAGAAAATGTGTGATGTATATATCACACATAGATATTTACCACAAATTTGCTGTATCCATTCACCTGTCAAGTGGCATTTAAATTGCTTCTGTATCTTGACTATTGTTCATAATGTTGCAATAAATACGAGAGTACAGATATCTCTTTGAGATCCTTGTTTCAATTCCTTTGGTTATACACTCAGAAGTGAGATTGATTGCTGGATCATATCGTAGTTCTAGTTTAGGAAACTCCACAGTTTTTTCCGTAGTGGGTGCACCGATTTACATTTTCACCAACTGTGTACAAGTGTTCCATTTCATCCACATCCTCACCAGCACGCGTTATCTCTATTATTTTATTTATTTATTTATTTATCTATTTATTTATTTATTTATTTTGTGAGGAAGATCAGCCCTGAGCTAACATCCGTTGCCAATCCTCTTCTTTTTGCTGAGGAAGATTGGTGCTGGGCTAACATCCATGCCCATCTTTCTCTACTTTACATGTGGGACTCCTGCCACAGCATGGCCTGATACGTAGTACCTCGGTGTGCGCCAGGGATCTGAACCCATGGACCCCAGGTCACCAAAGCAGAGTTCTCGAACCCAACCACTACACCACGGGGCTGGCCCCTATCTTTTGTTATTTTTACAATAGCCGTACTGACACGTGTGATACTGATACTTTGTTATAGTTTGATTTGCATTTCCTTGATGACTAGTGATGTTGAGCACATTTCTCACAAACTAGTTGGAAATTCGTATGACATCTTCAGAGAAATATCTAATTGATTACTTTGCCAATTTTTGAAGTATTTGTTTACTGCAACTGAGTTGTCATGAGTTCTTTTTATACTTTGGATAGTAAATTATATATGGCATATGGTTTGCAAATATTTTTTTTCTAGTCTACAGTTTGCCTTTTCATTCTGTTGATTGTTTCCTTGCTGTTCAGAAATGTAACCTTCTGCAGGGCCGCTTGTCTATTTTCACTTTTTTTGCTTATGTCTTTTCGTGTCAGATCAATTAAATCATTTCCAATACCAGTGTCACAAAGCTTTTCCCCTATGGTTTCTTATAGAGTTTCTGGTCCTAAGTTTAAGTAGATAATACATTTGAGTTGATTTTTGCATATGGTATATGAGATCGAGTATTTTGTATATGGGATAAGGGTCAAATTTTGTTCTTCTGCATGTGGATGTTCAGTTTCCCCAAAACCCCATATTAAAGAGACCTTTTCCAATTAGCAAACTGGTCAAACATCAGTTGGCCATAAATGTATGCATTTATTTCTGGGCTCTCTAGTCAGTACCATTGGTCTATATATATTTTTTTTAATGCCAATACCACACTGTCTTGATTACTCTAGTACTGAAATATATTTGAAATGAGAAAGAAGAAACTGAGTCCCTGTGAGAGAATCACTGAGTTACATTAAGAGTCCTGGTTTTTGTCCCCCTCACCATGACTAAGAAAAAACAAAAACAAAAACACTTTTTTTTCGTAAGTACAGTTGTGTTGTTTCTTAGTTAAACACAAAGTAACAAATGCAGACTGGGATTTATTAGAACTTGAGTATAATTTCTGTTATCCCTGTGTTGATGTGTGAGCCTAACGTGCTACCTGACTCCATTGTACTGTTTCCACAACTGACAAATCCTATTTTTCACTCCTCACAGGCTACATGTAAAGACTGCATGGGCCCAGAAAGAATGTGTGGATTTCTATTCTGAGTCCTGGGTGGACTGGATTTGAGGTAGAAATGCACACTGTTCCTGACTTGCCCAGGGTGCCTCCATGTGTCCCATCCCCGTTAACTGAGCCAAAGACACATGACCAGTTTTGTTAGTGGTGTAAGACTGGAAATTGGGGGAGGTCATTTCATGTTCACGTCAGCTGTCTCAGAGGATTTTCTTTTCTTTGATTTTAGCTTCTGGGATGTTGGGGTTGTTTATGTCCACAGTGCGTGGCTCACCCATCCTGTCTAAACAGTTTCCCTAATATTCTTCATCTCCCACATCTAATCTAGCACCAGTATTTTTTTTCCTTTTCCTGCGGAAGATTAGCCCTGAGCCAACAATCATGCTAATCTTCCTCTATTTTGTATGTGGGTCGCTGCCACAGCATGGGTGACGAGTGGTGTAGGTCCATGCCCAGCATCCAAACCTGTGAACCCAGGCTGCCGAAGACAAGCACGCTGAACACAACCTCTACGCCATGGGGCCAAGCCCTCACCAGTGTTTTCACTCCCTATGATCTCAAGTTGCCTTCATCACAGACATTTTCTCCCTCCTCAGTGTCACTGCTCTAGGCTCTAGAAAGTACAATAATCTCTGTGTCCCCAAAGCATCTGGTGCTCAATGCTGCTGGAAAATTCCTGCATATCACAGGGTAGGGATTCCACCGCTATGATCCTCAGAAATGTACTATTCTGACCCAAGCCCCCATTTCATGCTTATCCCTCTTTGCTTATCAGACAACAACAATCTCTGTTATATGACAGTAAATCAAGATTAAGTGAATGTAAATTAATGTGTGTGTGTGTGTGTGTGTGTGTGTAGAGGTAGTAGTGGCAGGGGATGTCAAACATATGGCTATAATCTCTGACCTGGACATTGAGAGGGTTTGAATATTAATCCCAGATGAAATATAGGTTTGTATTTAGAAAAAATCAAAGGATTTATTTAAAGTCACATTTTATATGACTTATTTATTGACAAAAGCAATAAATTTTGTGGAAGATTCAGCGAAAATGAAGCGTAAAGGCTGGCGGTAACCATTCAGTGTCCTTGAATTGAGAAAGAAGCCTTGATTTAGGTGAGAGTTATATGAATTGTAGAATCTGTTGAAACTTCTGATCCTGGTGCTTTCCTTTGGGGGAGACACATAAATTTCTATCTTTCTATGGACATTGTTGAACTTAGGCTCTCTAGAACCATTGGGGAGAGGGTCAATATTAGTATATTTTACTAGAAAACTTTTCTATCACCTGGATTTCCATGTTAATTGGCATTGAGATGTGCAAATAAATCCAATAAGTTATAAGGTAAGTTTTTGGTATCATGTTCCTCCTCTTATTTGTATGGCTTTGAAAATCCTCACGTGCTTTGGTTCTGCTTGTCTGCTCATAACTGAAATGATGCTGACACTCAGTAGTCTGAAGTTTAGGAAAGAACACTCTTTGGGCAGAAAAATTCTCAGGGGAGCAGAGAACTAAGCACGACACATGAGCTTCATCGCCATTCCCTCCTGTGTCAACTCAGTATTTCCTGGGGCCTCCGTGTGCACCTGTCTGCCTCCATGGATCAAAAAAAGAAAGAGCCTCTCAACACAATGAAATGATCTCTTTGGAAATAATTAGTAGGTTGTAATTGTTTTTGTTGAATAAGAACTGGGGAAAAGTTTTTCACAAACATCCTCAGTTCCCCAAGCCTGTCCTCCCATGGTGGTTACAGGTGAAAAGATAATTGCAGATCTGAGGGGAGGTGAGGTCACAGAATCACAAACCCACATCTAGTGGTCTGGCTGCCTCCCTCCAGTCCAGGTCCTGGCTGTCATGACCATCACACCAGGCCCACTGTCCTGGCAGCAGAAAGGAGTCCGGCGACAATTTTCTATTTCAGTCTGAGAGGAAGAGTCTACAAGGAAGGAGGGCTATCAGGAGTCTGGGTAAGTGATCATGTCAGAAAAGGGATTCGTCGGAGTTTGTGTCTGGTCTAGTGCCAAAGCCACACAGGAGGGAGGAATAATCCTGAGGCATTAGAATCCTGATGGATCATACTGTAATTTAGTGTAATCAACAGTGACCTTTATTCTTGCTGTTGAATCTCAGTGATATTGAAACCTGACTTTTAATGTACTTAAGAACTGTAGTTCTGAAATCAATCTGCTCTTCAGCCTAATTTGCTGGAATCACAGACTACATTTTCAGAATTACTGCAGGTGTGCTGACGACACCTGCTTCTAATAAAGAATAGGATGTATCTACAGGTATCATTTAGTGCTGTGCAGATAAAATGTGTACAGATGGCCATTGCTGGAACAGAAAATTTTTTTCTAACTCTGGGTGTATGAAGTGCTTAATGGAGACACTAATTGTTTCCTACTGAAAACATCTGTGGTCTGTTAATTTTGATGAGACTGTTTTCCCTCTTGAAGAAAGGAAATTAGTACTTAAGGAAAACATAAATATATAATAATGAGTTTCAGATAGCAGCTGCCTTGCTCAAATGTATCTTGTGATATTTTCTCTGATTTAAAAATATTCTACTATCACTTTAAAATCTATTATTCCTATTTAATAGAATGTAAAAAGTTTTACACATTAGCGATTCCTTTTGGCATAACCGACCGAAAAATATAAGACAAATCTCCCTTCCTTGGTACTAGTTTGACTTTACATGTGTATTAATAAATTGATGAGGATGTGATCTGAAATTATTAAAGTTTATTTTCTACACAACACAATTTTATCACATATTAGTGATTCATATGCAATAATTTATGGCACGCTATGAGATTAACAATTTTTGTGATAGGTAGTATTATACTTTGTTCCTGGTACAGAAGCAAATGAGTCTTGTCTTGCCATCCTAATATTGATCCCAACTTGTATTTATTAAATCCAACTCGGTCATGTGACAAGTGTCTGTTGTATTGCAAGGAAAGCATCTACATTTAGTCAAGAGCTCAAGAGCTTTATGCATAATTGATATTGGCCTATGAAATAAATCTTTGCACATAAATTGAAACTTGTTACACCTGAATTAAATAATAAATTAAACACCAACTCCTACTGACAAGTTCTGAAAACAGCTAAATATGTATCTAGACTATTGGAAGAACACAGCTAAGTAGATTTGTCAGTAGATCACAGTGATTAAACGTGCTTGGTGTTATCATCCCAGGCAAGTTTATGTCCCATCCTGCCTGTAACTAGGGTGTGAATTTAGTTAAAACAATTAATCTGCCTGTATCTAAGTTCTCCTGTTCTTTAGAACGAAAATAATAGTAGTTCCTGACTCATAGGTTTGGGAAAAATAAAGAAATGACCCAGTACGTGTCTAGCCTTCATAGCAGGGAGGAATTCATCATGCATGCTTTTTAAAATTTATGCATTCAATCCTCGGAACTTCTTAGTAAAAGAAAAACATTACATCTTTTTTTTTTTGCACTGGGAACTAATGGTGAGGGGATAATATTGGATTTCAGTTGATATGATACACATAGCCTGCGCCTCATGTTCCCATGCAGGAAACTCTAGCTCAGAAAGCAAATGTCCTCCACAGAGACCTGACAGGATGGTCACCAGAGATTTCACAGTAGAAATGGTCTTCTTATCAGAGAATATAGTTGGAATCCTGGGGAATGTCTCTCTTCTTTACCATTATCTCTTCCTTCACTTCACTGGATACAGGCTACGGTGCACAGATTTGATTGTTGAACATCTGCTGGTAGCCAACATCTTGGTCATGCTCTCCACCGGAATCCCAATTACAATGGCAACATTTGGGTGGAAACATTTTCTCAATGATATTGGATGCAAACTTGCTTACTATATACACAGAGTGTCCAGGGGTGTGTCCATTGGCACCACCTGCCTTTTGAGTGTCTTCCAGGCCATCACCATCAGCCCCAGGAACTCCAGATGGGCAGAGCTTAGAGTGAAAGCTCCCAAGTACATTGGGTCATCTATTTTCCTCTGCTGGATCCTACAATTGCTGACAAATATCCTTTTTACTCTTTCTGTGACTGTTAATTGGAGCAACATAAACATCACACAGATAAAAGATTTGGGATTATGTTCTATTGTAATTTATGACAGAATCACAGCATTACTAAATGCAGGATTGTTATTATTCCCTGATGTTTCATGTTTGGGGCTCATGATCTGGACCAGTGGATTTATGGTTCTCATCCTGTACAGGCACAAGCACCAGATCCAACATATTCATAGGACCAATATCTCCCCTAGATCCTCTGCTGAATCCAGAGCCACACAAAGCATCCTTGTCTTGGTGAGCACTTTTGTGTCTTTGTACACTCTCTCTTCCATCTTTCATATTTATTTGTCTCTTTCTAGTAATCCCAGCCGGTGGCTGGTGACCTTCACTGCACCAATTACTCTGTGTTTCCCAACTGTAAGCCCCTACATTCTCATGAGCCATGACCGCAGAGTATCCAAATTTTTCCGCTCCTGGATAAAGGCTAGATAATTACTTCATCTTATGAGAAATATGTAAATTGCATTTGCATATTGTTTAGTTTATTTATTCATCCCCTTTCTGTGTCCTAAGTACAATTATTAGGCAATCATTTACAAGAGAGTGGTAAACAAGACAAGTTGGCTTTATGGTCCAAAATGAGCAATAAATCATTATGCAACTATAAGTGAATTATTGTGTAACTGTCATATAAATACCTATGTAAATAAGACTTTGTTAGAACTTGTATGAGAGCTTCAGAATCTAGGCAGTATTAAACAGGAGTTTCTGAAACAATGTGGGGATTACTGAAAAGTCTTTGAGTTAGTAACAATCAATCTGAAATAATACATTTACCCAGAAATACACTAAGCTTTGAATTGTAGGAAAACCTGCATGAAATAAAACAGCATGTGAGATGGTCATTCAAGAAAAAAGAAATTTTCCCACAGAATAATGAACAGTGTGGAGTTAGGGTGAAGGGTCATTTCAGATTCAGGGAGTAGAGCTTTTCGACTCCTAAGTATGAGTTCTTTACATTTCATCTTTGGAGAGATGGTAGTCATTTGAAATATCCTGTTATGAAGTGACATTAGCATACTTAAAATATTTTCATTTGGAAATGGACATTTAGAACCAGAATAAGTGAAAGAGAGAACAAAAGTATGTTTTTATTGATTTTGTAAAGACCAGATGTGGATGTTGATGTTTAAAAACTACACAATGTCTGGGGAAACATTGCATGGAATTTGGGATATGTAAAAAGCAGTTTTATTTCCGTTTGAGCATTTTGGTAAGAGAGAGTGTTTGGGATGAAAATCTCACGTCTCTAATGTGGGGAAATAAGTTTATGGTGGGGATTTCCATTAAACTTGGAAGAGTGGAGGCATACCTGTTTTGAGGAGAACAGTCATAAATTCATTTTTTTAATGATAAGTTAGTTTACCAAATGAGCAAAATAGATATTCCTAAATTTAGGAAATATTTTCATTTAGTTCTCCCAGCATTTACATTACGAAGCTGATGCAAAGTATTGAGGATTCTATATTTTGAAAAACAATAGAGTTAATATGACCTAAAGGGTATATATTGAACCTGGTGGTGCTAAATAGGGAAACATACATTTTTAGATCACATTAGCACTTAAACATTTCCCATATATTAGGCCACAAATAAGCATAGGAAAAAATATGTACATATACACACACATACTACATTACTGTGTGTATATATTTATACGTGTACGTGTGTATATATGTATATATGAAAACATCTATACATTGCATGTATATATAGATGTATGTATATATGCACATATATGCATATATAATCAGTCAAATTATTTCCGTTCAATTAGTAGTATTGCAGTAATGTTCAAGAAGTTAAAAAATAATAGTAATTACAATAATGGCAAAGTATTTTAAGCATAAATTCTACATTAAGATGGGCATCATATGCTAATTATTTCATTGGTAAAAATTACATAGAATGTATTTTCAGTTTTCTAATTTAATTTTTGTAGTTTATCTATATGTCAGGGGGAAAACATCTAATTGCATATAATGAAAAAAACAACATTTTGACTTTACAAGGAGCAATTAGTCTATTCATGTTGAATATCATGACTGACATATTTAGGTTTAGATTTACCATCATATTGTGTGCTTTTTGGTAAACCTAGTGTATTTTCTTATTTTTCCTTCTTAGCTCTTCGGTATTAATTTTGAAAAATAATTCTCCTTTATATCTCTTATCTCTGAGGATTATATAAGAAGTATCTCTTTCAAATTTCAGGTTACTTTTTAAGGTAATCACAATTTCAAGTTATTTAATACCTTCCACTTCCACCTTGAAAATACATGGATATTACAACACTAATCTATTTACCTTCTTAAGCCTATTTTTATTATTATTATTTATATATATTAAAAAACAACTATGGACATGTGCATAGGTCATAAGTACACAGCAAATTTCAGAAACTTTGGAATCTGAATACACTTCTGCACGTAGCTCCTAGATAAAGAAACAGAAAACTGTTAACACTCAGCCCCCTGGTTCACCCTCCCAGTCACTACCCCTAGGGATAACCACTGTTCTGACACCTAACAACACAGATCAATTGTTTCTGTTTTTTATTTTACATAAATGGATTAACAGTATGTGTTTTTACTCCTTATGTTGTTTGTGAATATATCTATATTGTTGCATGAATATTGAATATTGTTGCATGAATGTTGTGAATCCTGCATTGCCATTTTTGTGTAGCATTCTATTGTGTAAATGCGTAACTATTAATTTAATTGTTCCACTGTGTATGGGCATGTGAGTGGTTTTTTGTTTGTGTCTATTAGGAATAGTGCTGGTATATGAGTTCTAGAAATTTCATTTTGATGATACATTTGTGAATTAGTGTTTCGTATATAAGTAGAAGTGGAAGTGTTGGGTCATAAATTTGCATCTGTTCTACTTTATTAAATACTTCTAAACATTTTTCAAAATGTTAGTTTGAATTTTCATACTCACCAGTGATGAAAGAGATTTATGGTTTATTCACATTCTTGCCAGCACTTGCTAATTCCTGTCATTTGTCTTTTAGCTTTCTGGTTGATGCGTGATAATTCCAGGTATTGGTTTTGTTGCATTTCATTGATTACTAGAGAAGTTAAACATATTTTGATATATTTAATTATCATTGGGTAACCTCGTTCTTGAACTGTCTTTTGGTATATTTTTCCCAATTTTGCTATTGTGTTTATCTTATCCATTTTTAGGAGTTCTTTATACACGCTTGATATGAGTTTTTCTCTCTCTGTCTCTCCATCTGTGTCTTCTGATGATGATTAGTTTTTAAATTAATATATCTAATTTGTCATTTTCCTCTTTATAGTTAGTCTTTTGTTCTGTGACAGACTATTTTTCTATTCTAAACCACAGATATGATCTCTTTTGTTTCTTTCAATAAGTTTATATTATTTAGCTTATATTTTATGTTAAGAAACCATACCAAATCAATTTGTTGTATTATAGTGAGCAATTAAGTTTTTCCATTATGGCTAAAAAATTAAATTTATTCTGAAAATGTTGTATTCAGCTTTCTTTTCATTTGCTCTTACCTCTCACTGATTCACTGAGGTTATCATCACCTCATCCATGGATCTGACTTTTCCTTCAAGTCTCATGGTCATTCCCTCTAACTCTTCTTGCCTCCTGAAATCTTTAACAATCCCATAGTACTACAAAAGCAATGTCATGTTTGGTGTCATTATTTCAGCTGCAAATAGCCAATAAGCTGCTTGGAACTAAACAGAAGTGGACCTCACTGATATTTGTGTGCAGTCACTCTCTTTCTTGATGTATCCTGATCCCTCCCTCTGCTTCTCCACTGACTTCAGCAACATTAAATAAAAAGCCAAAACATTCTTGGAAATTTTGTGGAGGGGAAGAACTGAAACATTTATAGCATGTTGTATACAGGTGCACATGTCACCCTCCTGTTCTATGTGATGCCATGGATGGAGCGGACACTAGGTACAGGGGAGTCTGGAAAAACCAAAGACTATAGGATTAGGCATGGTTGCATTCATGGGCAGAAGGTGAGAAGCCCCTGATCCTAGTCACTCCCTAAATGCTGATAGCTACAAAAAAAGGCAGCAGAAATCTTAGGATGAAGAGCCAAAAGAGAATGAATTATCTCTATTATGCTAAGCAGCTCCTCACGGTATCCTCCCATAGCCCCTTGAATTCTCCTACATACTTGCCAGGATATGGTGTAATATTACTACAGCACCTGACTCCTTCAGATGTTGAAATCCTTGGTGTTCCCTTGGAAAATAGAACCCATATTCAAGGGATAAGGTTTGGGATGTGTATACGTGGGAAAGGGAACTTACCATAACCATGGAGATAGAACACTTTGGATGAACTCAACATTCTGCTGTTTTTGCTCCTTCAGAATCTTCAGTAAGAATTGATGTGTTACATGATGTACTTCCATGCCTTATAAGTTTTAGAGGGAGTAACCCCCCACTAGGGAGAACTGCAGGTAGTGAGGTGATAGTGAGCCCAACTCCCCTGATATCTGCCAGCAGTGGGTGCACAAGGATTTAGTCTGAGTGCCTCCATCTTTGATGTCCAAAGTGTTCATCATGTAGATGATGTTCTGATTGTTGTCGATTCAGAAGGCCTGATCTTAGTATCCCTACTTAAGAAGTGTTATCACATGTCTGCCAGTAAAAGTAGCTGATAAAACATGACATAATTGAGAGTTCTGCTTACCAGTTAAAGTTTATTGAGACTATGTGAGCAAATTTACATGTTCAAACCTTCCACCAGTAAAGCAAAATTAATGTTCTCTTTGGTCCCTGCTATGGTGTGAATATCCCTGTCCCTCCAATTTTCATATGTTGAAAGCTAACTCCCATATTGATGACTTAAGAGATGGGACTTTTGGGAGGTGATTAGGTCATGAGGGCAGAGACCTCATAAACTGAAATAGTGCCCTCCTGCTAGCATCCCAGGAAAGCTCCTTTGTCCATTCCATCATTTGAGTACACAGCCAGAAGCCTCCTCCTAGGAACCAGAAAGTGGGCTCTCACCAGGCACAATCTACTGGTGTCTTATCTTGGACTTCCCAGCCTCTGTCATTATGAGAAAAAAAACCTCTCTGTTGTTTATAAACTACCCAGTCTCTGGTAGTTTGCTTTAGCAGCCCCCCAAAAACTAAGGCAAAAATTGATACTGGGACATCTGGTGCACTTGTAAAGATACATAAAAATGTGGAAGTGCTATCAGAATTGCACCATGAATAGTCTCTGAAAGAGTTTGGAAGTTCATGCTGGAAAGTCCTGCATCACTATGAAAGGACTATTAAATGCGATGCTGGTGAGAGGTCAGAAGGAAAAGGACAGCGCTGTAGAGAGAACCTCAAACTTCTTAGAGAATACCTAAGTGGTCATGGACAGAATGGGGTAGAAATATGGACTCTAAAGCCCATTTGATGCAGTCTCAGACAGAAATGAGAAACATGTTACTGGAAACTTGAGAAAAGGTGATCGTTATACCAATGTGGCAGAGAGCTTTGCTGAATTGTGTTCAGATCGTAGTGTTTTGTGCAGGGTACACCTAGTGAGCAGTGACATTGGATCTTTGGCTGAGGAAACATCTAAGGAAAGTGTTGACGGAGCAGCCTGATTTCACTTGAATGCTTATAAAATGGAAGAAGAGAAAAATTTTGAACATGGAATTAGTAATCAAAAGGGCAGCAAAACTGAAAAATTTGGAAAAATATTATCCAGGAATGTAAAACAAGTATGATTAATATGCTAAAGGCTCTAAGGGATAAAGTAAAGGGCATGCAAGAACATATGGGCAATGTAAGAAGAGAGACGGAAATACTAGTAAAGAACCAAAAAAACAAAATGCTAGAGTTAAAAAAAAAAAAAAGTAACAGAACGAGGAATGTGATTGAATGTGATTGATGGGCTTATTAGTAGACTGGACACGACTGATGAAAAATATGTCTCAGCTTGAAGACATATCAATAGAAATCTCTAAAGCTAAAAAATAAAGAGAAATTGGGGTAGAAAAATAAGAACAGAACAGAATATCCAAGGATTGTGGGACAACTAATAAAGGTGTGACATATGCATAATGGATAGACCAGAATGAGAATAAAGAGAGAAAGGAACGGAAAATATTGGAAACAATAATGACGAAGAATTTCCCCTAATATACATCTGTTACTAAAGACACAATATCCAAACCCAGACAGAGAAAAACATTACTAATAAAAAAAACTACCGACCAGTATCTCTCAGGAACTCAGATGCAAAAATCCTCAACAAAATATTAGCGAATTAAATCCAACAATGTTTTAAAAGATTTCTACACCATGACCAAGCAGGATTTATCCCAGATATGCAAGGCTGGTTTAACAGTCAAAAATCAATTAGTTGTACCCATCACAACAGCCTAAAGAATAAAAATCATATGATCACATCAGTAGATGCAAAAGAAGCTTTTGACAAACCCAAACTCATTCTTGATAAAAATTCTCAGTAAACCAGGACTAGAGAAGAGCTTCCTGAAGATGATGAAGAAAACCTACAAAAACTTACAGCTCACATCATAGTTAATGGTAAGAAACTTGAAGATTTCCCACTCAGCTCAGGTTCAAGGCAAGGATGTTCCATTTCCCGACTCCTTTCCAATATTATACAGGAAGTCCTTGCTATATAAAGACTAGAAAAATAAATAAAATAAATGCAGATTGGGTAGAAAGAAAAAAAAATAAGAAAACAACTCAATAAAAAATGGGCAACACACTTGACACCACACCAAAGAAGATAGACACTTCACAACTAAGCATATGGAAAGATGACCCACATCATATGTCATCAGTGGAGTGCAAATTAAAAGTACAATGATATACTACTACATGTCTCTTAGAATGGCCAAAATCTGGAACACTAACAATAAAAGTGCTGTATTGTATGTGACGCAACAGGAATTCTCATTCACTGCTAGTACAAAGGCAAAATAATAAAGCTGCTTTGGAAGACAGATCGGCAGTTTCTACAACATTAACCATACTTTTACCATACAATCCGGCAATTGTGCTCCTTGGTATTTATTGAAAGTAGTTGAACACTTATGTCCATGCAAAACCTGCATCTGTACATTTATAGCAACTTTATTCATAATGCCAGAACTTGAAAGCAACAAATGTGTTCTTCAGTAGATGAATGGATCAATATTCCTCCATTTATTCTGGGAATGGAATACTATTCAGCACTAAAATGGGTAAGCCATCAAGCCAGGAAAAGACATGGAGGATCCTTAAATGCGTATTACCAAGTGAAAGAAGCCAATCTGAGAAGGCTACATAATGTAGGATCCCAACAATATAATATTCTGGTAAAGGCACATGTATAAGACAGTAAATATCTGTGGTTGCCAGGGTTGGTGGAGGAGGGGGGATGAATAGGCTGAACCTAGGTGATTTTCAGGACAATGAAAATAATCTATATGATACTATAATGATGGATACATGTCATTATCCATTTGTTCAAACCTGTAGATTGTACATACATAAGAGTGAAGCATGAGGTAAACTATGGACTTTGAAGCATTTAGGATGTGTTAGTGTAGATTCATCCCTGGCAGCAAATGGACCACTCTGGTGGGGGATATTGATAATGGGGGAGGCTGTGCATGTGTGGGAACAGGGAGTATATGGGAAATCTCTTGTCCTTACTATCAATTTTGCTGTGAACCTAAAACTATTCTAAAATACAGTCTTTAAAAAATTACATTGGTATGTGTAGCATGAAACACGTATTTGAGATGTTTTAAAAGATTCAGTGCTCTGAAAAACTATTTGAAAAATTGTGTCGTTTTTTCTTTAAGATTTATCTTAGTCAGTGCACTTTAAAGATTTGAGTAAATATCATACCTAAGGGGCTGGAGAACAAACTGTGGCACTAAAACTTATATAACACAGAAACATAGACAAGCAACAGAGGAAAAAATTGTGATCTGTTAATTCAGTTATAATCTATATTACCTAACATAGATCATGAATTTCTTTGTGTATTAAATATGCATTTACTGTATCATTTTCAAGGGTTTCTATCAATTCCTACCCCAAACTGTTAATCCATCTTCCATTGCTGCTTTTGGTTTATTTCACACAACAACCGGACAGGGAGTCTCATGTCAGATTGTCCAGTGAATCCACATGGCCCCTGGGAAGGGAGGGGGCAAAAGGGACTGAAGACTCAGGATAGCTTTCAGAAAAATTCTGAGGGTAGACCCCTCACACAGCCTTGATGCCACCACATGATTCCCACTACTCCTTCTACAGCCCAGGCCTGTGCACTAGGTAATGACGTGGCCACACCCATCCCAAGAAATGCTCAGCCCCTAACAATCTGGCCAAGGAACCTGCACTTTTGTAGATTCCTGCCCCAACCCTCAGAGAACTCAGCTGTCTCGGGTTTGCTGTTTGATATCTCCAGCTCAGTGCTACTGAAAAGCCATCCAGGGGAGCAACATCAGCAGCAACAGGGAACTTGTTCATGATGCCATTTCATGAGCTCCACTGCAAACCTGCAGACTCATAACTTCTTAGAGTGGGTCCTGATCCCCAAGGGATCTGTATGCACTTAAAAACTCAAGAAATGCTTACCGTATTGGTTCGAATATGGTTTTCCATTAGGACCATATGTGGAGTTTTAAGAACTAACATCACCTGTGGCCTCCCCCTCAGTGTTTGGATGGGAGCATCAGTATTGTTTTAATTAAGGACCCAGGTGATTCTAAGGTGAGGCCAGGGTTAAGCAGGAGGGCATCTGGGTATATTTGTGAGAGTTGAGTCCAGGGTTGTGTTCAAGGGGAGGTAACAGGGTGTGCTATATGTGGATTTAGAAGAGGAGGTCAGTGCAGCCCACATTCTCCATCTGTAGCAGAATTTTTGGACATCAGTTTGAGGAGAAGAGCATGTGAAGACAGGATAGAAAACCTCACAGTTTCATCTCCATGTAGGAGCTGATTATTCTTGAATCTCTCCTGTGACAAAGGATGGGAAGTGGGGTACTTGTCATCATTTCAAGGACCTTCTGCCTGTGGGTATGGTGGTAGCAGATGAAGGAGCTGTGCTCACACTTTGAAGGCAGATTCTCAAGATGGAGATGTGATTCCTCAACACAATATCACCTGAGAAAACAACCCAGAGCAGGAGGAGGAAGAGGACGAAATGGCAGGTTCTCAGGTAAATGTCCTGTCCCAGGTCAGAGGCTGTGTCCACTTTTCCTCCTGAAATGCCATGGATTTAGAACCTGCAAACCTTTAGTTCCCTAATTATGCTGTTTCTGCCCACTGAGATTGTTTCTAAATACTTATTTTTTCCTTTTATTCTTATGATAGTCAGCGTCAACTCTTTAGAATACTTCTCCCCTGTGTGTCAGAACGGTTTCTCCATTCTTTGCATCTAAGCTCCCTATACAGCATGAAGAATTCTCCCCATGAATTAATGATGTTCACCTAATGAAATTATTCCCTTTGTGACAGATCAACATGGGAAGGTGCTGACATCCCAGATCCCTACGGGGATTGTTCCGATGGTCAAGTATTAGTGAAGGAGGGGAGAATGCAGCTTTTAGGTTTCATAATGATGCAACATCAGTTCTGTAGAACAGTATTAACAAAATGCTCTGTGAAACACGGTGGCGTTAGTGGCCCAGAAAAACTCCGAGTTCTTAACAAACAAAGTAACCAGAAGAAACTTGCTCAGTATAGTGGTAAGAAAGACTATTTAAATTCACCATTAGAGCTACAGAACATGAGACGTACACGTGGATTGAAATTTGCAGAAAAAGTGATGTTTTTTCATCCTTAGCTTTAGATTATGATTTCCTTATATATTTTTGCCAATAATATTATAGCAGCAATATGTGTCTTGTGTGCTTCAGTCAACTGATATCAGTTTGTCCCATTACACCTGATTTTCACTTGGTTCTGGTGCTCTCTGCTGGATTTCTGCCTTATACAGTTTACATTTTTCCCTTTTTCATTAATAAGGATCTTGGAGGGATTTATGAAGAGATGTCATAAACCAACACATTTAATCTGGAAACTCCCTTCCCTTCTTAGTTTCTCTTGTTTGCAGTTTGCTTTGGAAAAACAATGTTCTCCCCTTTGTTTAGTGAAGACACTGGCTTTTGCAGGAGAGTTTTCAATCACTTGGGCCTCAGTTCTGTAAGATTCCATTTCATTTCACACTCATGTCATGGACATTCTCTTCTTTATAACTTCTTTATATTTTCAAAGAAATTTATAAGAGTCATATTAATTTGTGTTCAAATGTGTTAAATTTCTAAAATATAGCTCAACACAAATGATACATTTTGAAAGAAATAAGGCTCAGAAACAATAGCTCTAACTGATGTCGTTGTGTCTCCATCTCCCTAGTGCATTTAAAAAATACACACTTTTAAAGGATTTACACAATTGACAATAATCTTGATTTCAATGATATGAAAATTTTCTTCTCTGTCACTTTTAGTGTGTCCAGAGTTCCCATTTGTAGTCATGCCCTTGTGCATAAAATGTTAACATTGTTTGATCCATTCTTTCTTGTTTCTGTCTTAACTTGTTTCTATTATTCTTCTCAGTTACAGAAGCTGCTAGAAAGACACATTAGGGTTGTCTCTGTGTATTAGTCCGTGTTCTTTTTAGATAAATTCTAGCTCAGGTTAACTTTTAGTAAAACCCAGGCTCTACCGTTTACTGGATATTGGACAATACATTCTCCAAAAAGGGGAAGAATAATATTATTGTTCTCAGATTATTTATGTGGTTCAGGTGATACTACGTAACATACTATCAGAACGATATCTAGTACATTGTACATTTTCAAAAAGGATTGCTGTTGCCACACTTACTGTGCTATTAGAACCTGTCATTTCCACAACTCTTCCAGCTCAAAGTCAACCACGGATTCTTCCCCTTTTGTTCTACCTCTTTGCTATTCCAGTGTGTGGTCCTTGTGCCAGAGGCTTTACCATCATATGTTAAAAATGAGATTATTAAAAATGTGGAAATCCATGCCACACCCCAGAACTCCTGAATCAGAATCTGCAAATTAACAAATCTCCAGTTCATTGAGAAAGTTAAAACTTGAGAAGTACATTTCTAACTCGCCATCACTGTGAGACAAAATCACCACTTATCCTGCCTGATATAAATTCAGCCTCAAAGATGAATATGCCTGTGTTGATGCCTTAATTTTATAATTTTTGTACCACAGGTGTATAGTCTCTACTGTGGTTTTGTGGATCATATGTCATCCTCTTTCCTCAGGGTTAGAGGTCATATTATAGAATGTTACTTTGTATATTTTGTAATATGTAATTGCATATTTCAGGTCACTCTCCTAAGTCACAATCTGATCTCTTTAGTCTCTCATTTCATATTGGGTCAAGCTATGCACTCTGCCCAGAGACAACTTGGTAAATGTGTGTGTTTTTAATTTCATGGACTGTTGACCTTCAAGGATGTGGCCATAGAATTTTCTCAGGAGGAGTGGGAATGCCTGGACCACACTCAGCAGGAATTGTATAGGGATGTGATGTTAGAGAACTACAGGAACTTGGTCTCCTTGGGTGAGGATAACTTCCTTCCAGAATTCATACTCCACTCTCAGAGTTTTGATTCTTTTGTCTGTAAAATGTTTTCCGGGAGCTTTTGCTTCCTATGATAGATTTTCATGTCCCTGCTTTCTTGGAAAACATGGGGTGTTGTTAGTGTAGAAAAGAAAGTCTTCATGATGTTTTGTTATGACTTTCACCTTCCCCTTTCTTGAGGTGATCTGCATCTTTTTCTCTAGATTAGAAGTAGTTCTATAAATTCAGTTCTATAAAATAGTGTTGCTCCCATCTTAAGATCCATTTTTAACCTCTTACTTTTCACTCAGTAGTACTTGGAAGTGGAACTCAGGGTCTGAATATTTTAACTGTTGCCTAGTATAGCAAAGTTGTTGTCCAGAAACAGTGTTTGTGAAATTATTTTCTAGACTATCCTAACATTCTACAATGTTCCCTCTTTTCACTTGGACACAATACTTAATTGGAAATTGGAGAATCTCCAGTAAAACTCATGTTTCTTTATCTAATAACCAGGTCTTGTTGTCTCTAAGCCAGACCTGATCACCCTTTTGGAACAAAAGATGGCTCCCTGGGATGTGAAGAGAAAGGAGACAATAGCCATACACCCAGGTAGGTGGGAATGAATGAGGCAGATGACACAGGTGAGAGTTGCAAAGGTCAAGGAAGAGGCCAGAACTTAAAATGTGGTTTAGGAAGATCTGTTTCAATGGAAATGATGTGTGAGAAAGCTAGGTTTATTTCTGTTGCTGTCATAGAGGGTCATCTTCTGCCCAGCTCTTATCATGGTCTTAAATCTTCTAAGGATTCTCCTTCTGCTCCAGTGTTCATCCATCACATTCACAGTGAGAGCCAACGTCCTCCCCTTGGTCTATGAGGATCTGCACAATGTCCATTGTGTTGGGGACCTGGGGAAAATCTATGTACATTTCTGAGGAACTCTATGTTAAGCCATTTTTTAAGTTCTGTTTTACTTCATGTCAGAAGTGCGTGATTGGAGTAGTGGAGATATTGGGGTTTAGTGCAGAAAGCCCAAGAACACTGGAAACAGATGTCTATATTTTCTGCTGTATAATTTCCAATCCTATGGAGACTTTAAACATGACCCTACAAAGTTCAGATGCATTTCATTACAGGCACAGCACCTCCCCAAGTGAGAAAATACAATCCTCTGTTTCACTTAAAATTTCCTTTTCCTTTGTATGAATGAACATCAGAAATTTCCAGTCTGTATGCCCCATTTCCTAAATGGTAAAATAGTTTAATGTACCTATTTACCTCACAGAATTCTTAAATAAATTAATGCCATGCGGGAGCTTAAAGTATTGCCCATCATGTAGTAAAGTCTGAATTGTTATTTTATTTCTTAATAACTATCATTTTATAATTATATCTTGTTTAGTATGAAGCTTCCTGGAACTGTATCCTATATCCTTTCACTTTCTGGTTAGTTCTATGTCAAATTCTTCTTTAATTTTAGATACAAAAGTTCTGATGTAATGCACTTGAATGCCCATCTTTGGTAAGAAGTGATTTAGATAATCAGTGGTAACTCTATATTTATGAAATTCTTTGGTTCATAAATTTAAGTTTGCTTCAGGCAAAGGCAGTGATTAGGTTTTTCATCCGCTTTCCTCAATGTGTATCTGAATCATGGTATAATTTAATCCCAATGGTTTATTTTATTTATTTATTTATTTTTTGTGTGTGTGAGGAAGATCAGCCCTGAGCTAACATCTGCCAATCCTCCTCTTTTGCTGAGGAAGTCTGGCTATGTGCTAACATCTATTGCCAATCCTCCTCCTCCTTTTTTTTCCCCCCCAAAGCCCCAGCAGATAGTTGTACGTCACAGTTGCACATCCTTCTAGTTGCCGTATGTGGGACGCGGCCCCAGCATGGCAGAAGAAGCGGTGCGTTGGTGCGTGCCCGGGATCCAAACCCCGGGCTGCCAGTTTGGAGCGCGCGCGCTTAACCGCTAAGGCACAGGACCGGCCCCTGGTTTATTTTATATGTCAGTAATTTTCTGCATATTTTACAACTTTCATTTTATTCCTTATTTATAAATGAATGTTTTTTTTCTTCTAAAAGGTTAATTACAACCTTTATATTTTGTGTGAGAAGAGCAGCAGTATGTTAATGACAGAATACATTTCTCTAGTGTCATTTCAATGCTTATTCATTCAAATTTTTCATTTGAGCTTTTATGAATGATGGTAATACATTTTCTGTGATATTTTTGTGCCATGCAACACATGCCAATGATTAAAAATTCTTGCTCTTCAAGGGTGCACAGTCACAGTTGAAAATTATAGCTATATAGAAAGATTATTTTTTAATAGTGTATCTATATTGTATTCAGAATTTGAAGGATAAATTTTCTCTTATTCTTGTTTTGCAATTCCATAACAATGAGCTTCCTTTTTATGGTACGTTCCCAAAATTAATTAATTGGTTTTTTTTACCTATATATTATGAATGTGGATGACAGCTCAGTACACCTAGGTCACCGTGGAGTGATTTCAAATATAAATCAACCATATATCTCTTGCCAATATAATTATGTATGTCTTTTTCTGTATAATTATTACCCCAACTGTGTTCATGACTTATCTTGTTTATTTCTTTTCTTGGTTAATTATTCATGGTTGTCTTATTCTGTCTATGTGAGTAGTCATGGAAGTGGTCTTAAATTCACATCTATTTATTGATGAATTTATATTCTCTTTGTATGAGAGAAATGCTTTTTGAATGAAGGTAATTTTTGGAAAAGGTTTTTTTTTTAATTTTTTTTTATTGCAGTAACATTGGTTTATAACATTGTATAAATTTCAGGTGTACATCATTATACTTCCATTTCTGCATAGATTACATCATGTTCCCCACCCAAATACTAATTACAACCCATCACCACACACATGTGCCGAATTATCCCTTTCACCCTCCTCCCTGCCCCCTTCCCCTCTGGTAACCACCAATCCAATCTCTGTCTCTATGTGTTTGTTTATTGTTGTTATTATCTACTACTTAATGAAGGAAATCATACAGTATTTGACCTTCTCCCTCTGACTTATTTCACTTTGCATAATACCCTCAATGTCCATCCATGTTGTCACAAATGGCTGGATTTCATCATTTCTTATGGCTGAGTAGTATTCCATTGTGTATATATACCACAGCTTCTTTATCCATTCATCCCTTGAGATTTATATCTCTATCTCTATTAGATATTATTTATAATTTTTAACTATAATAAAAAAAGACAGAAAATTTACCATGTTAATCTTTTTTTAAGTGCACAGTCCAATAGTGTTAAGTATATTCACATTGTGGTGCCACTGATCTCTGATAATTTTTATTTTGCAAAACTGTCTCAATACCCATTAAACAACCACTTCCTTATTTCCATCTACCCCAATCCCCTGGAACTGCCATTCCACTTGTTTTTCTAGGAGATTGACTACTTTCGATTACTCACATAAGTGGAATCATATAGTCTCTCTCTTTGTGACTCATGTATTTCACTTAATATAGTGTCCACAAGACACTTTGTATTATATGAAAGATCCGTATCGTTTTTAGGGCTGAATGATAACCTACTATATGTATATGCTACATTTTCTTTAACCATTCATGTATCCATGGACATTTAAGTTACTTCAACCTATTATTGCCTTTGATAAATAATACTGTAATGTACATGGGTGTGCAAATATCTCTTGTAGATGATCTTCTTAATTTTAGTTGCATAGATACCCAGCAGTGGGATGGCCAGATCATATAGCCATTCTATTCTTATTTTTTTCAGAAACCTCTGTACTGTTCATATTGGTTGCACCATTTTATATTTCCTCTAAGAGTGCATAAGCCTTCCAATTTCTCAACATTCTTAACAAAACTTGATGTTTTTTCTTCATTAGATAGTGGGTCATTCCAGTGGGTGTGAGATTGTTTTAGGAAGTATGGATGGATATTTTAGCTATGTTAATTATTCCAATCCAAATACAGAGAATAGCTTTCTCTCTCTTTGTGTCTTTTTCTATTTCTTTCAAGAGTGTTTTATAGTTTTCAGTGTACAGGTCTTTCACGTCTTCGGTTCAGTTTATTCCTGGGTATTTTATTATTTTTGTTGCAATTGTAAATGGGATTATATTCTTAATTTCTCTTTCTGCTAATTAGTTGTTAGTGTATAGAAATTCAACTGATTTTTGTATGTTGATTTTGTATCCTGCAACGTTACCATATTCATTTATTATTTTAAAAAAAATTTTTGGTGTGTTCTTTAGGGTTTTCTATGTATAAACTCAAGTCAACTACCAATAGTGAGAGTTTCACTGCTTCCTTTCCAATTTGGATCCCTGTTATTTCATTTTCTTTCCTGATTGCTCTGGCTAGGACTTCAAATACTATGTTAAATCAGAGTGGTGAAAGTGGGCATCCTTGTCTGGTTGCTGTTCTTAGAGGGATAGCTTTCAGTTTTTCACCATTGAGAATGATATTAGCTGTGTGTTTGTCATATATGGCCTCAATTATGTGAAGGTACTTTCATTCTATACCCAATTTACTCAGAGTTTTTATCATAAATGGATGCTGTATCTTGTCGATTGTTTTCTCTGCATCTATTGAGATGATCATGTGATTTTTATTCTTCATTTTGTTAATCTGGTATATCACATTGATTGATTTGTGGCTGATGAACCATACCTGAATTCCTAGAATAAATCTTACTTGATCATGGTGTATGATCTTTTTAATGTATTGTATTTGATTTGCTAGTATTTTTTTGAGGATTTTTGCATCAATGTTCATCAGTGATATTGGCCTGTAGTTTTCTTTCTTTGTGTTGTTCTTGTCTGGTTTTGGTATCAGGGTAATGTTGGCTTTGTAGAATGAGTTAGGAAGCTTCCTCTCCTCTTCAATTTTTTGGAAGAGCTAGAGAAGGATAGGTATTAAGCGTTCTTTGAATGTTTGGTAGAATTTGCCAGGGAAGTTGTCTGGTCCTGTACTTGTATTTTTTGTGAGGTTTATGATTACTGTTTTGATCTCCTTATTGGTGATTGATCTGTTCAAATTCTGTATTTCTTCATGATAAAGTTTTGGAAAGTTGTGTGATTCTAAGAATGTATCCATTTCTTCTAGATTATCCAATTAGTTGGTGTATAGCTTTTTGTAGTATTTTCTAATAATCTTTTGTATTTCTGAGATGTGTTGTAATTTTTCCTCTTTCATTTCTAATTTTATTTATTTGAGCCTTCTCTTTTTTTTTGATTGGTGAGTCTAGCTAGACGTTTATCAATTTTGTTTATCTTTTCAAAGAACCAGCTCTTAGTTTCATTGATTTTTTTCTTTAGTCTCTATTTCCTTTATTTCTACTCTGATTTTTATTATTTCTCTCCTTCTACTGATTTTGGGCTTTTTCGTTCTTCTTTTTCCAGTTCCTTTAGGTGCACTATTAGAATGTTTATTTGAGATTTTTCTTGTTTGTTAAGATAGGCATGTATTGCTATAAACTTCCGTCTTGGAACCCCTTTTGCTGTACCCCATAATTTTTGGCATGTCATATTTTCGTTTTCATTTGTCTCCAGGTATTTTTTGTTTTCTCCTTTGATTTCCTCATTGAGCCAATCGTTGTTCAGTAGCATTTTGTTTGATCTCCACATATTTGTGACTTTTCTGATTTTCTTCCTGTAGTTGATTTCTGGTTTCATACCATTATGTTCAGAAAAGATACTGGGTATTATTTCAAACTTCTTAACTTTATTGAGACTTTTTTGTGGCCTAAAATGATCTATCCTAGAGAATGTTCCATGTGCATTTGGAAATAATGTGTATTCTGCGGTTTTTGGGTGGAATGTTCTGTATATATCTACTAACTCCACCTGGTCTAATGTGTCATTTAAGGTCAATGTTTCCTTATTCATCTTCTGTTTGGATGATTTAGCCATTGGTGTAAGTGGAGTGTTAAAGTCCCCTCCTATTATTGCATTGCTGTCTATTTTTCCTATGTTGGGTGCATAGATATTTACAAGTGTTATATCCTCTTGTTGGATTGTTCACTTGATCATTATGTAGTGCCCGTCTTGGTCTCTTGTTACAGTTTTTGTTTTAAATTCTATTTTGTCTGTTATAAATTATTGCTACCCAGCTTTCTTTTCATTGACATTTGCATGGAGTGTCTTTTTCTATCCCTTCACTTTCAGTTTGTGAGTGTCTTTAGGTCTGAAGTATTCCTCTTTTATGCATCATATAAATGGGTCTTGTTTTTTTATCCAATCAGCAACGCTATGCCTTTTGATTTGAGCATTTAGTCCATTGACATTTAAAGTAAACATTTTGTTAAGAATATGCTTAATGCCATTTTGGTACTTTTTTCTGGATGTTTTCGTATGTCTTCTCTGTTCCTTTCTTCTTCTCTTGCTCTCTTTGCTTGTGGTTTTATGGCTTTTTTTAGTATTATGTTTGAATTCCTTTCTCTTTTTTGTATTCATTATAGATTTCTGGTTTGTGATCACCATGTGGTTCTTATATAATAACCTATGTGTATAGCAATCTATATTACTTTTATGGTCTCTTTAGGCTGACGTATTACTAAAAGCTTTACTCTTTCACTCCTCTCCTCCCACATTTTGTTATTGGTATGATATCTAACCTCGTTTTTTTTCTTGTGTATTCATTACCCTCTTAGCATTGAAATAGACAATTTTAGTACTTTTTTCTTTTGACCTTCATATTAGCATCATAGGTGGTTGATCTGATACCTTTACTGTATATTTGCCTTTACCAGTGATTTTATTATTATTGTTTTTTTGATAATTTTCTTATTCCTATTTGTGGTCTTCTCTTTTCCACTTAAATACATCTCTTTAGCATTTCTTTTAAGACTAGTTTCTTGGTGATAAACTCCTTTAGTTTATGCTTGTCTGGCAAGCTCTATCTCTCCTTCCATTCTGAAAGATAGCCTTGCTGGTAGAGTATTCTTTGCTGTAAGTTTTTCCTTTAAGCACTTTAAATATATTTTTCCACTCCCTTCTAGCCTCTAAGGTTTCTGCTGAGAAGTCAGCTGATACCCTTATGGGGTTTCCTTATATGTAACTTGTTGCATGTCTCTTGCATCTTTTAGGATTCTCTCTTTATATTTAATTCTGGACATTTTAATTATCATGTGTCTTGGTGTGGGGCTCTTTGGTTTTCTTTTGTTTGGTTCTCTCTGTGCTTCCTGTGCCTAGATGTCAGTTTCCTTCCTTTGGTTAGGAAATTTTTCAGCTATTATTTCTTTAAGTACATTCTCTGCCCCTTTGTCTCTCTCTTCACCTTTTGCGACACCTATGACGTGGATTTTAGTGCAATTGGTGTTGTTTCAGAGGTCACTTAGACTGTCCAAGTTCTTTTTAATTCTTTTTTCTTTGATCGGTTCATCTTGAGTGATTTCCTCTATTTTATCATCCAGTTTGCTGATCCATTCTTCTGTGTCATCTACTCTGCTACTGAGTCCCTCTAGTGAATTTTTCATTTCCAGTATTGTATTCTGCATTTCTGATTTGATCTTTTTTATGTCCTCCAAATTTTTGTTTAAGTTATCACTGAGTTTATCCATTCTTCTCCCAAGATCAGTGAGCATCCTTATGAATTTTAGTTTGTACTCTTTGTCAGGTAGGTTATCTCTATTTAATTTAATTCTTTTTCTGGGGTTTTGTCCTGTTCCCTCACTTGGAGCATATTCCTTTTTCTCCTCATTTTGCCTCTTTCTATGTGCTTATATCTATGTATTAGATATTTCAGCTATATCTCCCAAACTTGGAGAGGTGGCCTTATGTAAGGAATTCCTTATGAGACCCAGGAGTGTGCTTCCCTCTCCTCACCAGTTCCAAATGTTCCAAGGAAGTCCCCTGTGTGGGCTACATGTGTCCTTCTGTTAGAGCAGGTTTGCTCTTGCTGCAGATGCCTGAGGAGGCTAGGCCATGCCCTTGGCTGGTTCTAATGATCAGCTGGGTGTAGCTGCTATAGACCCTTCAGTCAATTTTTTTGGACGTGGGGAGCCCCAGCACAATTGGCTGCAAGGTCTGATAGGGCAATCCTGTTGCAGTTTTTCTAAGTAAGTAGGGCCTCAGCATGGCTGGTTGATAGGCTCACAGGATTACAACTGCTGTAGGCCTCTAGACTGCAAGGCTGTTGTCAGCTTTCTTAGGATTGCAGCACCAATTGCTTTAGGCTTTGGAAGGTGGGACAGATCCCCTATGTGGCTGTTTGAGAAGCAGAAGTCTTCTGTGGCTGACAAGCCCGACCCACATGGCCACACACCCCATCATCACAGTCCTACTCTGTGTGCATGCCTTGACACAGTTGCCCCACAGCAGAGGCCCCACACATTCCACCTATGCAGGACCACTCCTCACACATACCCTCTCCTGCAGAGGTAGGCCCACTCACTAGGCTGCTGTGGTTCCAGGCACACCACCTATGTGGGCCCACAAGTTGCTGTTTTGTGGGGCCAGTCCCTAGGGAGCCTTGGCTGAGCTGGATTAAATCAGCCCCAGAACTCCTGGACTAGGTCACTATAATGGCTGCCACCAACCTCTCAGACCCTGCAGAGGGCTCAGCTCTCACTGACATGCACCCAGAGACTATCAAGTGAGTCTCTTTTCACCAAAGGGGTGTGCACATTTCCTCCTGGTGATGTTAGGTTGCTTTCTGAAATGGGTGAATTTGCACGTGGGCCTTTTTTTCCCTCATATGTGACAGCTTTTCTGGGAGTATTCCACGTTGTAGTTAGTAGCCAGCAAAGATGGATATTATGACACTTGTCTCTGTTGTACTGAGTCCAAAAGCTGCTTATTGTGCCAATGCTCCCCACGCAGATGCCTTCTCCTTCAGGGAAGGTTTTGTACCTTAAGAATGCGCCTAACTGGCCATGAAGTGCTGCAGCTCGAAAGTGGCCTTTTTGTCTCCAGAAAGGTATTGCTGCCTCTTCCACTTCAGTCAGCACTCTCCATTGTTTGTGGTGTTATTTTCCACTTATATGTTGCTAGAATTAACCAGTGAATTCATTTGGTCCAGGTCTTTTCTTTGTTGGGAGTTTTATTTTTTAAATTACTGTTTTTGTCTAGTTACTGCTTATAAGCTTTTTGTTATATTTTAAAATTATTTATACTAAAGTCCAAATAAGATGTACCTTTATAGATATTTATACATTTTTCCAGGTGTCCAATTCGTTGGTGTATACTTGTTCATTACTTCCTCTTATAATTACGTTTATTTCTATGATATCATTTATAAGGTCTGATTTCACTACTGATTTTAGTTCAGTCTGCCCTCTTTTGTTTTAATACAGCTAAAGTTTTGTAAATTTTGTATAAAACTGTAAAGTGTACTCACTGAATGTACTAAGTGGCATAATTTTTTTTGATATCTTTCAGCTCTTTCTTCTCATGACACCCATGGTTTGTTGTCAGATCTTATTGCACACGAGAGGATCCATATTGGAGAGAAGACTTTCAAGTGTGGTGAATGTGGCAAGGCTTTTAATCAGTTTGAAAATCTTACTAAACATCAGAGTATTCATTCTGGGGAAGAAACTTACAAATGTAATAATTGTGGGAAAGTCTTTAGTCAATCATCAACTCTAAATAGACATAAGAAAATCCATACTGAAGAGAAACCATACAAATGTCAAGAATGTGGCAAAGCCTTTAACCAGTGCTCAAAACTTACTCAACATAAGAGATTTCATACCGGAGAGAAACCATACAAATGTCAAGAATGTGGCAAAGCCTTTAGTCACTGCTCGAACCTTATTAAACATAAGAGAATTCATACTGGAGAGAACCCTTACAAATGTAAAGAATGTGTCAAAGCCTTGAACAACTGCTCAAACCTTGTTAAACATCAGAGAATTCATACAAGAGAGAAAACTTACAAATGCACAGAATGTGGCAAAACCTTTAACCAGTGCTTAAACCTTACTAATCATCAAAGAATTCATAACGGAGAGAAGCCTTACAAATGTAAAGAATGTAGCAAAGAATTTAAATGGAGTTACAGCGTTACTCAACATAAGAGAACTCACACTGGAGAGAAACCTTACAAATGTGAAGAATGTGGCAAAGCCTTTAACCAGGGCTCAACACTTACTCAACATCAGAGAATTCATACTGGAGAGAAACCTTACAAAAGTAAAGAATGTGGCAAAGCCTTTAACAACTACTCAAGCCTTACTCGACATCAGAGATTTCATATTGGAGAGAAACCATGTAAATTTAAATAATGTGTAAAAGCCTCTCACAGGAACTATGGCCTTACTAAACATAAGGAAGTGCATACTGTAGAGAAACCCTATAATGTAACAAATGTGGAAATACTTTTGTCCAAAATATACACTTTAGAAAACAACAGAATGTTCATATTTGAAAAGAATACTTTTAAGGTGTAAGAAAATGTGGGAAAGTATTTTTCAGCAATCACATCTAAATAAATATCAGAATTCATAGTTAAAAGCAATCAGTCAATAACACTTTTCAGATATTACTCCAAATCAGAATATTTATTCTAGAGAATAATCCAAATTTTAAAAAATTAGGTAATTTATTTGTTAGTATTTTTCAGAGTCAAGGAGATGGATGTTTGGACAGGTATAGTCATTTTTAGTGTATCTTTTTATATTGACAGTATTGGAGTTTTTTGAAAAGCAGATAAAAGCAATTCAACTCTCAACTTACTTCATGCTATTTCTTTATTCCTAGTTTGTATTTGAAATCATGTGGTTGATTTTTGCTCCTTCAATGATATAAAAGACCCTCCTGTGTTAGCTGGGATTAATCATGTTTACTTTTCCATGGAAGATGAATGACACCGTAAAGGACAATGTATGAAGCAAATCTAAAGGGAGACACTGTTTGTGGTTGACTTATCTCATTGACATAAGTCTCCATTAGGTACATGTTCAGGGCATTATTCTTTGTATTAAAGTAAGACAGAAAAACATTATGAACTTTAAATGTGTTCACCAATTGCACTTTGAAGATAAAAAATATCGCGGATCATTAGAATTCTGGTGTGTGTTCATAACAGCAATGTATAGTAGTCATGAATATTGACATGGTTGAAAGAAATCTTCACAGACATAGGAGAAAAATATAGCTGACCTTTCCCTAAAAAGGCATAAAATTAATCTACATCAATGTTTACTAAGTAATTAGCCTCCATTTTTGAATCAAAGAAAGCACAACTCTGAGATAATTCTATGAGATGAACAAATGTGTTTCTTGAATGCTTGTAACCTCTATTTTGACTAAGAATCATACAGTAGATTTTAAAAATGCTTCATTTACACTATATGTGAACACAATATATTTTAACTAATAAAACTGAATTGTTTTCAATATATTAAAACTGATGTGTAATGAATGAAGTGTTATCCCACCACCACCATTAACCTCTCCCACCTTATTTAAGGTTGTAGAGAAGAGATGCTAACAATAAAGCCTTTTTTTTTTTTTAGGTGAATTAATTTTAATATATATTTTTTAACCCAACATATCCAAATACTATCATTTCAACATGTAATCGACGTTTTAAAATTCTTTGTGTGTGGTATATTTTACATTCTTTGTCTCATACTAAGTCGTTGAAATTCAGTGTGTAATTTGCACTTACAGCACATCTCAATCAAGATGCTACATTATCATCAGGAATACTTGATCTGTATTTAAATTTCATAAAAATTACAGTTGAAAAAGATTTACATACCCAAGTAGTTCCTAATATACTTTTTCCAACTAGGTGTTATACTGAAAAGTATAGTTAAGTACAAAGTTCCACGATTAATTGGGAGTCTGTCCCAGTTTGCAAACAGACCCTCCCTAGGGCAGGGTCTGCTTACCAGGCCCTGCTGAGGCTTCCCCGTGTTCTGGTTCCCAGTTAGACCATGTTTGACACAGCGCATGCTCCCCACCTTCTCTCTGTCTGTAGATGAACTTGCTTCCTACTTAACTGAAACATCTGAATTGGGTCTAAAGAGAATGTTCTTCATTCCCTGGTTACTGATCAGCCAGCTCCCGTACGCACAGTCCAGTGGATGCTGTGATGAGTCCCAGGAATGACTTACACCCCAGGTCCTGGGACTGTCGCCAGCAGACAGCCCTCAGCTGTCAGTCCTCTCTGGGAATTTCCTCAGCTGAAGAGAATCGTCTTGACCACAGTCATGTCTCCTTTCTGGGTGGTCCACAACCGTGGCTGATCAGTGGGGTCTTTAAAGGCCCAGTCTCTTCACCCAAACTTGGGACAGTGTGGAAGTCCAGTTTCTCCATCTGCTCGCCCGTGCCTCCATTCCTTCCCTTCCCTTCCCGGCTGTCGATCCCGGGAACCCCCCTGATACACGTCCTGCATGCTAATCTTCATCTCAGAGTCTGCTCCCTGGGGAGCGCTGTGACTGCTCGGACCAGGAGCGTGGCTCCGAAAGAGGATGCTAAGATGGGATTCTAGAGTTGGCCCACCGACTGCCGGCTAGCAATGAGGACCCTTCGCTGGTAGAGAGGCACAAGGTAACAATGTGATTTTTTTTTTAATTTTTTATTTATTGCAGTAACATTGGTTTATAACATTTTATAAATTTCGGGTGTACATCATTATACTTCCATTTCTGCATAGATTACATCATGTTCACCACCCAAATAGTAATTACAACCCATCACCACACACATGTGCCGAATTATCCCTTTCACCCTCCTCCCTGCCCCCTTCCCCTCTGGTAACCACCAATCCAATCTCTGTCTCTATGTGTTTGTTTATTGTTGTTATTATCTACTACTTAATGAAGGAAATCATACGGTATTTGACCTTCTCCCTTTGACTTATTTCACTTTGCATAATATCCTCAATGTCCATCCATGTTGTCACAAATGGCTGGATTTCATCATTTCTTATGGCTGAGTAGTATTCCATTGTGTATATATACTACATCTTCTTTATCCATTTGTCCCTTGAGGGGCACTTAGGTTGCTTCCAAGTCTTGGCTATTGTGAATAACGTTGCAATGAACACAGGGGTGCATATATCTTTATGCATTGATGTTTTCAAGTTCTTTGGATAAATACCCAGCAGTGGAATAGCTGGATCCTATGGTAGTTCTATCCTTGATTTTTTGAGGAATCTCCATACTGTTTTCCATAGTGGCTGCACCACTTTGCACTCCCACCAGCAGTGTATGAGAGTTCCCTTCTCTCCACATCCTCTCCAACACATGTTGTTTCCTGTCTGGTTAATTATAGCCGTTCTGATGGGCGTGAGGTGATATCTCATTGTAGTTTTGATTTGCATTTCCCTGATAGTTAATGATTTTGAACATCTTTTCATGTGTCTGTTGGCCATCTGTATATCTTCTTTAGAGAAATGTCTGTTCAGGTCTTTTGCCCATTTTTTGATTGGGTTGTTAGATTTTTTGCTGTTGAGATGCATGAGTTCTTTGTATATTTTGAAGATTAAGCCCTTATCAGATGTATGGTTTGCAAATATCTTCTCCCAATTGTTAGGTTGTCTTTTCATTTTGTTGATGGTTTCCTTTGCTGTGCAGAAGCTTTTTAGTTTGATGTAGTCCCATTTGTTTATTTTTTCTATTGTTTCTCTTGCCCGGTCAAACATGGTGCTTGAAAATATGTTGCTAAGACCGATGTCCAAGAGGGTACTGCCTATGTTTTCTTCTAGAAGTTTTATAGTTTCAGGTCTTACATTCAAGTCTTTAATCCATTTGGAGTTAATTTTTGTGTATGGTGTAAGGTAAGGGTCTACTTTCATTTTTTTGCATGTGGCTGTCCAGTTTTCCCAACACCATTTATTGAAGAGACTTTCTTTTCTGCATTGTACATTCTTGGCTCCTTTGTGAAAAATTAGCTGTCCATAGATGTGTGGCTTTATTTCTGGGCTTTCGATTCTATTCCATTGATCTGTGTGTCTCTTTTTGTGCCAGTACCATGCTGTTTTGGTTACTATAGCTTTGTAGTATATTTTGAAATCAGGGAGTGTGATACCTCCAGCTTTGTTCTTTTTTCTCAGGATTCCTTTACTTATTCAGGGTCTTTTGTTGTTCCAAATAAATTTTAGGATTCTTTGTTCTATTTCTGTGAAAATTGTTGTTGGAACTTTGATAGGGATTGCATTGAATCTATAGATGGCTTTAGGAAGTGTGGACATCTTAACTATGTTAATTCTTCCATTCCAAGAGCACGGAATATCTTTCCATTTCTGTGTGTCTTCTTCAATTTCTTTCAGCAATGTTTTATAGTTTTCCGTGTACAGCTCTTTCACCTCTTTGGTTAAGTTTATTCCTAGGTATTTTATTCTTTTTGTTGAAATTGTAAATGGGATGGTATTCTTAATTTCTCTTTCTGCTACTTCGTTGTTAGTGTATAGAAATGCAACTGATTTTTGTAGTTGATTTTGTATCCTGCAACTTTACCATATTTGTTTATTACTTCTAAAAGTTTTCTGATAGATTCTTTAGGGTTTTCTATATAGAAAATCCTGTCAGATGCAAATAGTGACAGTTTCACTTCCTCCTTTCCAATCTGGATCCATTTTATTTCTTTCTCTTGCCTGATTGCTCTGGCTAGGACTTCCAGTACTATGTTAAATAGGAGTCATGAGAGTGGGCATCCTTGTCTGGTTCCTGTTCTTAGAGGGATGGCTTTCAGTTTTTCACCATTTTGGATGATATTAGCTGTGGGTTTGTCATATATGGTCTTTATTATGTTGAGGTACTTTCCTTCTATACCCATTTTATTCAGAGTTTTTATCATAAATGGATGCTGTATCTTGTCAAATGTTTTCTCTGCATCTATTGAGATGATCATGTGATTTTTATTCTACATTTTATTAATGTGGTGTATCATGTTGATTGATTTGCTAATGTTAAACCATCCCTGCATCCGTGGAATAAATCCCTCTTGATCATGTTGTATAATCTTTTTAACGTATTGTTGTAGGCGATTTGCTAGTATTTTGTTGAGGATTTTTGCATCAATGTTCATCAGTGATATTGGCCTATAATTTTCTTTTTTTGTGCTGTCCTTGTCTGGTCTTGGTATCAGGGTAATGTTGCCTTCATAGAATGAGTTAGGGAGCTTCCCCCCCTTCTCAATTTTTTGGAAGAGTTTGAGAAGGATAGGTATTAAGTCTTCTTTGAATATTTGGTAGAATTCACCAGGGATGCCTACTGGTCCTGGACTTTTATTTTTTTTGGGGGGGGGGTTGATTACTGTTTCGATCTCCTTACTGGTGATTGGTCTATTCAAATTCTCTACTTCTTCTTGATCCAGTTTTGGAAGGTTGTATGATTCTAAGAATTTATCCATTTCTTCCAGATTGTCGAATTGGTGGGCATATAGCTTTTCATAGTATTCTCTTATAATCTTTGGTATTTACGAGGTGTCTGTTGTAATTTCTCCTCTTTCATTTCGGATTTTACTTATTTGTGCCTTCTCTCTTTTTTTCTTGGCGAGTCTAGCTAAAAGTTTGTCAATTTTGTTTATCTTTTCCAAGAACCAGCTCTTAGTTTTATTAATTTTTTCTATTGTTTTTTTGGTCTCTGTTTCATTTATTTCTGTTCTGATTTTTAGTATTTCCCTTCTTCTACTGATTTTGGGTTTGGTTTGTTCTTCTTTTTCCAGTTCCTTTAGGTGTATTGTTAGATTGTTTGAGATTTTTCTTGTTTGTTGAGATAGGCCTGTATTGCTATAAACTTCCCTCTTAGAACTGCTTTTGCTGTATCCCATAAAATCTGGCATGTCGTATTTTCATTTTCATTTGTCTCCAGGTATTTTTTGATTTCTTCTTTGATTTCTTCGTTGACCCAGTCGTTGTTCAGTAGCATTTGTTTAATCTCCAAGTATTTGTGGCTTCTGATGTTCCTCCTATAGTTGATTTCTAGTTTCATACCATTGTGGTAAGAAAAGATGCTTGGTATTATTTCAATCTGCTTAAATTTATGGAGACTTGTTTTGTGGCCTAATATGTGATCAATCCTGTGGAATGTTCTATGTGCCTTTGAAAAGAACGTGTATTCTTCGGTTTTTGGATGGAATGCTCTGTATATATCTACTAGATCCATCTGTTCTAGTGTATCATTTAAGGTCAATATTTCCTTATTAATCTTCTGTTTGGATGATCTATCCGTTGGTGTAAGTGGAGTGTTACAGTCCCCTACTATTATTGTGTTACTGTCTATTTCTCTTTTTATGTCTGTTAATAATTGCTTTATTATATTTATTTAGGTGCACCCCTATATTTAGGTGCAACTACATTCGGTGCATAGATATTTACAAGTGTTATATCCTCTTGTTGGATTGTTCCCTTGATCATTATGTAATGCCCTTCTTTGTCTCTTTTTACAGTTTTTGTTTTAAAGTCTATTTTGTCTGATATGAGTACTTCTAGCCCAGCTTTCTTTTCATTGCCATTTGCATGGAGTATCTTTTTCCATCCTATCACTTTCAGTTTGTGAGTGTCTTTAGGTCTGAAGTGTGTCTCTTGTATGCAGCCTATATATGGGTCTTGTTTTTTTATCCAATGAGCCACCCTATGCCTTTTAATTGGAGCATTTAGTCCACTGACGTTTAAAGTAGCTATTGATAAATATGTACTTACTGCCATTTTTTAACTTTTGTTTTTCTCAAAGTTTTAGCAGTCCTTCTCTGTTCCTTTCTTCTTCTATACAGAAATGATGGCTCTTTAGTTTGACCTCTGTCTGAAAGCTCTACTCTTTAACTCCCCTCCTCCCTCCTTTTATGTTTTTGATATCATATCTAACCTCTTTTTTGTGCATTTGTGTTCATTAACTTCTTATCAGGGAAATAGATAATTTTTCCTATTTGTGGTCTTCTCTTTTCCCCTTAAATCAGTCCCTTTAACATTTCTTGTAGCACTGGTTTCTTGGTGACAAACTCCTTTAATTTTTGCTTGTCTGGGAAATTTTTGATCTCTCCTTCCATTTTGAGTGATAACCTTGCTGGGTAAAGTATTCTTGGCTGTAAGTTTTTTCCTTTTAGCATTTTAAATATATCATGCCATTCTCTTCTAGCCTGTAAGGTTTCTGCTGAGAAGTCAGCTGATAGCCTTATGGGGTTTTCTTTGTATGTAACTTGACATTCTCTTGCGGCTTTTAGGATTCTCTCTTTATCTTTAATTCTGGACATTTTGATTATGATGTGTCTTGGTGTGGGCCTCTTTGGGTTTATCTTGTTTGGGGCTCTCTGTGCTGCCTGTACCTGGATGTGTGTTTCCTTCCTTAGGTTAGGGAAGTTTTCATCTATTATTTCTTGAAATAGATTCTCTGCCCCTTTGTCTTGCTCTTCTCCTTCCAGGACACCTATAACATGGATGTTAGTACGCTTGATGTTGTCCCAGAGGTCCCTTAGACTGTCCTCACTCTTTCTAATTCTTTTCTCTTTTACCTGTTCAGCTTGGGTAATTTCTTCTAGTCTTTCATCCAGCTCACAGATCCGTTCTTCTGTATCCTCTACTCTGCTTTTGAGTCCCTCTAGTGAATTTTTCATTTCCAGTATTGTATTCTTCATTTCTGATTGGTTCTTTGTTATAGATGGAAGCATTTCTTTGTTGACATTCTCACTGAGTTCATCTATTGTTCTCCCCACATCAGTGAGCATCCTTAACACTCTTAGTTTGAACTCTCTGTCGGGTAGGTTGCTCATTTCTGTTTCACTTAGTTCCTTTTCTGGGGTTTTGTCCTGTTCCCTTACTTGGAATGTATTCCTTTGCCTCCTCATTTTGCCTCTTTCCCTGTGCTTGTGACTACGTATTATGTAGGTCAGCTACGTCTCCTGCTCTTGGATAGGTGACCTTATGTAGGTGATACCTTAGGAGGCCTGCCGTGTGCTTCCCTCAGTTGTCAATGTTCCAGGGGTGACCCCTATGTGGACTACGTGTGTCCTTCTGTTGTGGTGTGTTTGCTCTCCCTGTAGGTGCACAGGTTGGCCGAGTTATGCTCCTAGCCAGCTGTTGTAATGCTCAGCTGCTTGTAGTTGTGGGCCCTTCAGTCTCTTTATCAGGTGTGGGGAGCCCCAGCACAGTTGGCTGCAAGTTCTAATACCACATTTGTGTTGCAGTCTTTCTTGTAAGTGAGTAGGCCCCCAGTGTGGCAGCTTGCTAGGCTCAAGGCCTTACAATTGCTATAAGCCTCCAGCCTTTAGGTCTCTTGTCAGCTCTCTGAGGATTGCAGCTGGGTGGGGCTGGCCTCAGGCACAGGAGCACCCAATTGTTTCAGGCTTTGGAAGGTGGGGCAAACCCCCTATGTGGGTCTTTGAGAAGCACAAGTCTTCTGCAGCTGACAAGCCCTGCCGCCCACAGGTCCACACACACAGTCAACACAGTCCTGCCCCGTGTGCACGCCCCTACCTCCCGAAGCAGACCCAGTCTCTCCACAGCAGGAGCCCCACACACTCCACCACTGCCCCACACTCTCCATCTGCTCCTTGTGCATGCCCTGCCCCACTGAAGTCCACTCAGTTGCCAGGCTGCAGAGAATCCATTCACCAATCTATGCAGGCCCACAAGTTGCCCAAGGGCTTGTTGTTGGGTGGGACCAGTCTCTAGGGTGGGCTGCCTGCCCTGGCTGTGCTGGATTAAATCGGTGCTC
Source organism: Ceratotherium simum simum (assembly GCF_057802395.1). Classification (NCBI taxonomy): domain Eukaryota; kingdom Metazoa; phylum Chordata; class Mammalia; order Perissodactyla; family Rhinocerotidae; genus Ceratotherium; species Ceratotherium simum. Next base: position 7,409,332 of record NC_141932.1, read on the forward strand.
TAGTGGGTGGGGCAGACCCTGGGCTAGCAGGCCCCAGGGAGAACTCCAATGGCGTCTGTGTCAGCACGCCCACACCAGACCACAACAATGGCCGCTGCCAATGTCCCAGTCCCTGGAGAGGTCTCACCTCTCACCGAGATGCACTCAGGGCCTATTAGGTGAGTCTCTTTTCACCAAAGCACTGTGCACCTTTCTTTCTGGTGATTTTAGGATGCTTTCTGAAATGGGTGAGTTTGCGCATGGGCCCTTTAAGAACCGGTTTTAATTTCTTTGTGAACCAGCTTTTCTGGTGGTATTCCCCAATGTTTTAGAAGCAGGCAAAGTCAGATATTATGCCACTGGTCTCGATTGTGCTGGGTCCACAAAATGCCCACAGCGGGGGCGCTCCCAGCTCAGGGCCCTGCACCTCCAGGGAGGGCTGCATACCTGTGGGCTGCTCCCGGGCGGCCGTGAGGCGCTGCGGCTTGTGAAGGCTGCATTTTTCCTCTCCAGAAGGGAGTTTCTGCCTCTTCTACCTCAGTTAGGGTTGTGTTTTGTTGCAGGAGTTCCTCTTATCTGGTTTTCAGTTCTGTCTCAGGGGTAATTTTTCCATGAGTAGTGGTAAATTGGCTGTGTCCCAGGGAGGAGGTGAGTTCAGAGTCTGCCTACGCTGCCATCTTGACTTCCTCTCTCCACAATAAATGCTCTGCTAACACAGTGCAATGACATCACTAGTAATTTCTTGTCCTCGTGGCCTTAAACCTTAAATAATTTGAGATTATATTTCTCATAATGCATGTATTGTATCTTTTTCTTCTTTTTGTAACTTGGGACATTAGAATGGTTATAATAAAGATTATATAGAAGTATTGTTGATAATTTAGCTAAAACACTGAATGATATTGCTGCCTTGGCATTGATTTCTTGTAGCCAAGCAGCTTGCCGTGGCCTTGAATTGACACTAGCCCCTCCCATGAGCACATGCTCTATAGAACAGCCTTCAAAGTCACAAGCAAATGTAAGTTCCTGCCATGACTTCCCCAGCAGCTCTGTGTTTAACACTCTCACTGCTTACCAAGGTCTTCTCCTTGTGCACCACTTAGATTAGACCCCAACAGAGCTCACCAAAACCCCATCATTTTGGTTTGAATTGGCCAATTAAGATTTAACCCAAGAACCTCAAAGCACTCCACCCACAGTCCCTAATAAAAACAGGGTCCCCAGGTGCTGTCACTCTGCATGTCTACATCCTGCCTTGGCCACCACATGTGGGCCCTCAATACATGCCATGTATTTCTTCCAGGACCTGTGAGAAATACACTTGTCTACTTCAATTTCTTTGTGGTCTTTTGTTGAATCATGACTCACCATCCATTTCCGGGGGACTTTACTTAACAAATGTTAATTTAACAAAGTCATAGCAAGTATAATTAGAAGCCAAGCTTTTAGAATTATGAGTCATTGTAAAATTTGACCATAAATTTTTCTTTGCATGTGTCTTTGCCTCAGCCTGAGGAACTAAACAGATTTGTATGGTTTTGATAGACATTGAAAGCAATATATAAATATATTAAGGTGAAAATATACTCTAGGAGTACGATAACTAAGGAGGAAGAAGCGTATGCTTGTGTGTACACATATCTTCAGAAAGAAAGGGAAATATTGGGTCAAAACAGGTAATTTCAAAATTCTTGATTTACTAACAAAGTATATAACTTATAGATTCATAACGTAAATTTGTTTTGTCTATATTTAATTCATTTCTCCCAAATCTTGTGACTCTTTGCTTGAGACTCTACCCATATACACCTGTCTTTTTTACTTATCTGTTAATCATGTAAAATTACTGTATGTTTTATTTGTTTCAAAGTTCATTAAACATTGCTTATATGACCTGCTTTGGGATTTTAAGAATGGTTTTCATGAAATTTGTTCAGAAATTGATTGGAAGTTGAGAAGAGTTTCACAGTGAGCATATTATTTTATTTAACTAATACATTTTATTTCTTCTTGATTAGAAAAGATCACTGTTTAAGTCAACTTTTCTTTAGTTATCTTTTCTTTCACTTAGAGCGACATCATCAAATTTATTCACTTTACTGACAGTTTGATCAGGTAAAAACTTGGAGACTTTATAAATTATGGAGTTATTTTGACATTTATATGAAGAACAGTGATGATTGTGTAATAGACACTCTGTACTTAGGAGAAAAATATTCCAATAGGAGTGATGTTGTAGCCCCAGGTAAGAGGCAGAAAATGTATAGGATGAAAAATTGGCATGAATTCTGCATGTGGGGAGAGGACACTTGTTCCCTGGCTGCACAACTCACATTCTGAATTTAGGAGAAACATCCACTTGTTTCATTCCTAATTCTCTCCAGTTTTTCTGTTTCTCCTCATTGTCATTCCAGCTACATACGCCTCACAGCCATTGCCCTTCATTGCCTTTGTTATGGCTGCAGTGTGTTCATTATTCTACCAATCACATGTTATCCATACAGGACTTTGTAGATTTGATGACTAGTTTGAAATTTTTCTAATGCATTGAGAAATAAATTTTATCTGAATCATTTGAGGCCATTTATAGGATCCAAATGCAACTTTCTGATCCCTTTATTGAGATAGGAGAGAAACACTGTCAATGCGCCAGAGAATTAACACAAGCAGTTAGCCCTGAGTGAGATGTGAAAGCAGATAAAAGATGATGGTGGTATCCTCATTAAAGAGGAAGACAAGACCTATTGAAAGCAAATGTGGAGAAGTTTTTGAAATGTGGGAAGGGAAATAGAAGGGACTTCCTTCTGATGATCTTGCCTAACAAAGTTTTCAACTACTTTCCCCCCCATTTTCTTCTTATGACAGTCAAGGTTAGCTTCTTAGAATACTTCTTTCCTAAATCCCAGATCCTTCTCTCCATTCTGCCATCCTGGCTTCCTATATGACGTGAAAATTTATCACCATGACTTAATGCCCTGCATCTATTGAGAAGGTTCCCATTTGACAGATGAAAAAGGAGAGTCATTTTATCCAAGGTTCCCATTGGGGTTGGGGTTGGGTCCTCGGATATCAGTGAAGGAGAAACATTTTATGTCAAGGTCCCATGTGGATGGTCCATTAACTCTGTTGTAGACTGGGATTAAGAAAATGCACAAATAAACAAGAATATGTGGCCCAGAATTACTGAGAAATTTCTGAAAATGGAAGAGAGCCTTGCTCTCTAGAATTCTAAAAAAAGACTTACTATTTAAAATGTACTGCAGCTTACAGGACACTGGAGCCAAATGTGGCTTAACATTTGCATAAACTGCCATTTTCTCATGATTAGATTCAATTTATGATTTACTTTCTTTTTGTTTGCCAAGAATAGCACAGGAGTGATGACGTGTCCTTTGGTGCTTCAGGCTCCTGATATCCATTTGTCCCATCACAGCTGATGTTAACTTCATTCACTTGGTTCAGGTGCTCTCTGCCAAATTCTCCTCTATAACATTAATATTTTTTCCCAATTATTAATAAGGATTTTGGGAGATTCAGTGAGTGATGTGCATAAACCATGACATTTAATTGGGAACCTCTCTTTGTTTTAAGTTTGTCTTTGCTTGAAGTTTGCTTTGTGAAATGAAGGCTCTCACCTGTGTTTATTAGAGATATTGGCTTTTGCAAGTGGATGTTCTACATCAGTCAAGCTTAAGTCCCATAAGTTTCCATTTTATTCCAGAGTCGTGTCAGACATACTCTTCCTATGGCTTTGTTGTATTTTTAGAAAAGGAAAATAAGACTCCTAGAATTAATATATACTCCAAAGCCTTAAATTCTAAAATGTTGGGGCCAGCCCAGTGGCATAGTGGTTAAGTTCATGAGCTCCGAGCCTGAGGTTCGCAATTTGGATCCTGGGTGCAGACATAAGCACCATTCATCAAGCCATGCTGAGGCAGCATCCCATATACAAAACAGAGGAAGATGGGTACTGATATTAGCTCAGGGCCAATCTTCCTCACCAAAAAAAGAAAAGAAAAGAAAAGAAAACTTCTGAAATATAACTCAGTACAAATTGTAGATAAAATAAAAATTGTCAATGAAGTACACACTCACAAATAACAGCTCTTCTATTAGTTTGTTATTTTGTGTGTTTGTCTCCATAGTAATTTTAAAAGACAGAAAATGTTTCATGCACAAATTTATAAGTTAATTGAATTGAAAATATTTGTTAATTTCCATGATATTAAAACTTTTCTACATATCATTTTTAACATGTGTATAGTTACTTCTTAAATATATGGATGTGTGCATAAAGTGTGAGTTATTAGTTCAAATCTGTGTTGCTACCCTCTTAACTTGTGTCCATTACTCTTCTCAGTTAGAGAGTTTCCTGTGATTTTACTTTTAGGATTGACTCTGTAAATTGGCCTTGTATGTATCTTCCTTTTAGATAAATTCTAGGTCAGAGAAACTAGGTTAAATCCCAGATTCTACCATTAACTGGATATTGGACAAATATTTTTACAAAAGAATATTATTATTGCTCTTGTAGATTGTTTGTGGTTTTATGCATTTATTAATTCTGACAGAATAAAGTCTAGTGTATAGTAAATGTTCAGAAAGGATTGTTCTGCCATCTTTGCTATTATGTAAGAATGAGCTACTATGCCATGCGACTCTCTGAGTCAAAATCATCCATGAATTTTTCCCATCAGGTTATACCTCTTTGCTATAAAAAATGTGGCCTTTCACCTGAGGCATTCACATCAGGAGTGAGCTTGGTAGAAATACAGAAACTCAGGCCCTATCCCAAAACTTCTCAATCAGAACTGCAGTTCAAAAAGAACTCCAGTTTACTGTGCACATTAAAATTTGAGAAATACAATTCAAACTCACCATGAGGTTGTCATCTGATATACATATATACAACATATGATGTATAGCACTCACAAATACATGTATGCCTTTGTTGATGCCTTAATTATATATTTTATCTTCCCTAAAGTGTTGTATTGATGGTTTTTTTTTTTTTGTCTGTGTAATTTGCTTTCCTCAGTTAGGAAAAATTTTAGGAAATATTACTGTGTTTAAAATTACCTAATTGTTTATTTTAGGTCACTCACCTAAAACAGAAGCAGTTCTCTTAAATCTATGTTTTCATCTTTGGTCAACTTATGGACTCTGTTCCTGCCCGCTTGACAAAGTGTTATTTACTTCAGGGACAGTTGTCATTCATGGGTGAGGCCATAGAATTGTCTCAGGAGAAATGGGAATGCCTGGACATTGCTCAGTGGGATTTGTAAAGACATGTGTTGTTAGAGAACTACAGGAATCTCGTCTCCTTGGGTGAGGATAACTTCCTTCAGAATTCATAATCCACATTTAGAGTTTAATTTCTTTCATTTATACAGTGTCTTTTGGAAGTTTGTACTTCACATGACTTAATTTCTGATCCTTGCTTTAAGGAAATAATCGGTTTTGTTGGTGTAAAGGAGAAAATCTTCATGATGTTTCATCTTGATATTTCTTTTCTATTTTTTTTTATCGCGGTAACATTGGTTTATAACATTGTATAAAGTTCAAGTGTACACCATTATACTTATTTCCCATAGATTACATCATGTTCTCATGTTCACCACTCAAATACTAATTACAATCCATCACCAAACACATGTACCTAATTATTCCTTTCACCCTTCTCCCTGCCCTCTTCCCCTCTGGTAACCACCAGTCCGATCTCTGTCTCTATGTATTTGTTTGTTGTTATTATTATCTACTACTTAATGAGTGAGATCAGATGGTATTTGATCTTCTCCTTCTGACTTATTTCACTTTGCATAATACCCTCAATGTCCATCCATGTTGTCACAAATGGCTGGATTTCATCATTTCTTATGGCTGAGTAGTAATCCATTGTGTATATATACTACATCTGCTTTATCCATTCATCCCTTGATGGGCACCCAGGTTGCTTGATATTAACCTTCCTGTTTCATGAGGTGATCTGCATCCTTCACTCTAGATTAGGGATACTTATAAAGATTCAATGGCACAAAATATTGCCTTTATATGTTGGCTACATCTTAAACTCTAATTTCTACACTTTCTTTTTGATTTAATAGTACTTGGAAGTGGAGTTAAGGATCTTCAAATTAAAAATGCTTTCTTAGTTTTCTAAAGGGGCCAACAAGAAACACCATTTGTGGAAATAACTCTCTGTAACCTTCTATAATGTCCTGTCTATTGAGAACAATACTGGATTGGAACATGGAGACTCCTCAGCAAAAGTCAATTCCTTTTTCTTATGAACAGGTCTCATTATCTCTAAGCCAGACCTGGTTTCCTTTTTGGAGCAAAAGAAAAAGCCCTGGGATGAGAAGAGATAGGAGCCAGTAGTCATACACCCAGGTAGGTGGGAATGAATGAAGCAGATGACACAAGTGAGAGGTTCAAAGGTCAAAGAGGAGGCCAGACTTTAAATGCAGTTCGGTAAACTCTGCTTCAATGAAAAAGATTTTTGAGAAGCCTAGGTTTATTTCTCTTGCTGTCTCAGAGGGACATCTCCTCCTGACTCTTGTGATGCTCTTAAATCCTCCACAGATTCTCCTTCTGCTCCAGTGATCCTCTATCACACTCACAGGGAGAGCCTGCACAATCTCTCTGTACTTTTATTGCTTTTTGGGGCTGGGGAAAATTCTGTGCACACGTGGAGATCCTGATGGATACCAAAATGTGAGTTTCTCCTCCCCTATTTTTGGGTGCCCTTGCCTCCTAGAGACACCTACAAATCCAGCTACATAATTGGGACTGTGGGATAGACTGACCCTACGCTACCAAAACTTAGGCAGAGCATCTCTCCCCATGGAGGCTTCTCCATGGTCCAGACCCCGTACTCAGTCCTCAGAAATGTCCCCACGATCCTCAATGTGTGACCCTGGTCTCACAGTAGAAGATCCTGGGCCACTTTATCAAGTCATAATTGGTGCTGGGCCCTGCCAAAGACGAATTGACAGAATCTCTGAGGGTTGGACACAGGAGATGGTGCTTCTGAAAAACACACAAGGGATCCCAACAGGGAGTCAAGGGTGAGAACAAATTTGCTCAACATTGCTCATCAGACTTTCATGTATATACAAATCTCTCAAGGATCTCATTAAAAATGGATTCTGGGGCTCCACATTGAGACATTATGACTCCCAAGGTCCAAGATGAAGGCCTGTTCATTTGCATTTTTAACAAAGCCTGAAGTTGCTGCCCCAAGAACTCATTTCCAGCAGTCTTGAACTAGAAAAAGCAACAACAACACCTTATACCCAATGCTCCTATCTCAACACAAATATTGCTTGTTCCCAGTGATGGTTACCTAATAGCTTCTTGAAAGATGATCATCTCTGTTCACTCTGCACACACTGAGAGGGGACAGAGAAGGCAGTGGTGTCTGAGTAAGGCTGCATTTGGGAAGCAACATTCATTCATTCATGAAAGCAATGTTATTGAGCATGTAGTGTGTGTTCACAGGTGTGTGAGGATGCACGATGTCCAGGACAGTGTGGTGGGAACTGCTTTGGGGAGGCAGTTTCTTGGTCTAATTGGTCATTTTCAACAGAAACCAAACTGACTATTCTCTATTAGTCTCTGCAAGCCCCTTTTAGCCAGAGGGACTGTGTTGGATGCAAAATCTGGGGCCACTGAGCTATGTGCCCAAAAAGTTACTCCTGAAGTATAAAGCAGGATTCTGGGGACATCAGAAGGGCCACTGTAGAGGTGGGACATATGGGCGCGTTATGTGTTCATATTACACAGTATGATTCTGGCTGGCCAGTCCCTGATACTCGATCTGTTCTCAGGTCATCTGCATTGTTGGATGTGCTGTATTCAGGTCCTTGAAGTTTCCCTGTGTGCACATGTGTGAAGGTTTGGACGTTAGGAAAAGGCAGAAACAGAGGAGGGCATCAAAAACTCTGAAGGTAAAACACAGGTCAGAGGGAGGACTGCTCTGTGTTTTAGGCTGTGGTCCTATCTTGCCTGAACTGTGAACTCAGGCATGTGGGCTTGGTGGAGATGGGATTCAAGGCTGGTGGTCCAGAGACCTGGGCTGGTGAAGGGAGGGGCACGTGACTGCAGGGCTGGCCCTGAGAGGGGTGGTGTGTGCCAGAAGTCCTCTGTGCGCATGTGCAGCCTTAGGTGGGGAACTCTATACGCACAGGTGCTGTGGCGAGGGATTTCCAAGGGTGAAGTCTGACCAAGTGAGGGGAGTCTTGCTGATGTCTTGTGAGGATGCAGGAGTGTGGGGCAAGGGGGTGGAGATAAGTCTCTCTGTGTCCTTATGCTACTCTGTGCCTAGGGAAACATATGGGCACCAGATGAGAAAAGTGCCCCCAAAACAAATGGTGGAGATATACGGGAACATAGTTAGTGGTATATTACACTTTATATCAATTTGCAATGACAGTTTAGCAATTATCCACCCACAATGAGAATTTCAGTCACGATGTGCACAATCTCATATCCCAGAACCACCTCAGTAATCCCATTGCACAAATAAATGGTCCATGATGTGTGTGATAGCAGGAGACAGACATTCAACTACCAAAGTATATAAACAGGGAATGTTTCAATAAAGCTGTTTTATCCATAATTACCTCACAATTTGTGTTTTAGGGAGTGCAGTAGATCTATTTCTACTGGCATGAAGACGTCACCTTCATTATCATTGATTAAGGGAAGCAATTTGACAGTAAGTCTGATATGACAAATTTGTGTGAATATTGAACCAAATTCAGAATATTTTAATGTTTGCGTGTAGCGGGGGAGAATTTTTTCCTCACTCCTCTTAGGGTATCTGGCTGGGCCTAAGAATTAAACTGAATTAAGAAAGATTAACAGGAGAGAATAATACAAATTTTATTAAATTCTGACATTTACTTGGGAGTCTTCACAAGAGAAGGAAGAGCCAAATAAGTGACCAGAGCAGATAGCTTTTAGACAAACAATACATTTTGAAGAATTGACAAGACCAAGGGGTTGGGGTGAGGGGTAGCTAGATAGTCCTTAAGATAAGAGTTAGTTTAAGAAGGTTTGTTTGCAGCTTCTTCTGGTGCCATCTCTGGGCTGCTAGGAGTGTCTCCAGAAAACAGAGTGTTTATGTCTTGTCTTTAGGCAGAAAGAGGGGAGCTTTTTCTGCCTTTATAGCTTCTTAATTGCCTTCAGCTCAAAATAATTTTTATATCAAAGAAGCATATTTTGGGGTGATATATTCTTATTTCCTTCATCTGTGTATGTATATATATATATTATGAAATTTGAATTGCATTTCAGATACACTCAAAAATTGCATAGGAAGGAGGGTATACCTCACATCGATGAAAATTAGGCAAAAATGAAGTGTGAAGGCTGCAGGTAACCATTCAATGTCCTTGAATTGAAAAAGTAGCATTGACTTAGGTGAGAGTTAAATGAACTGTAGAATCTGTTAAACCTTCTGATTCTGGTGCATTCTTTTGGGAAAGACACAAATTCGATCTTTTTGTGGATGTTGTTCAACTTAGCCTTTCCACAACCACTAGAGAGAGGATCGATATGGGTATATTTTATTACAAAATTTCTTTATCACCTAGACTTCGAAATTGATTGGCATTGAATTCTACTAATATATCCAATAATGTATAATATAAGTTTTTTACCATTATGTTCTTCCTTTTCCTGTTTGGCTTTGAAAATCCTTCTCAGGTGCTTTGGTTCTGCTTGTCTGCTCATAACTGAAACGATGCTGACACTCAGTAGTCTGAAGTTTAGGAAAGAACACTCTTTGGAAATAAAAATGCCTCAGAGGAGCAGCGAACTAAGCAAGACACATGAGCTTCATCGCAGGTCCCTCCCGTGCCAACTCAGTATTTCCTGGGGCCTCTGTGTGCACCCTGTCTGCCCCCAGGATCAAAAAAAGAAAGAGCCTCTCAAAACAGTGCAATGGTCTCTTTGGAAATAATTAGTAGGTTGTGATTGTTCTTGCTAATTAACAACTAGGAAAAAGTTTCTCACAAATGTGCTCAGTTCCCCAAGCCTGTCCCCTCATTGCAGTTAAAAGTGAAAAGATAATTGCAGATCTGAGGGGAGGTGAGGTCGCAGAAACACAAACCCATATGTAGTGGTCTGGCTGTTTCCTTCCAATCCAGGTCCTGGCTATCATGACCATCACACCAGGCCCACTGTCCTGGCAGCAGAAAGGAGTCCAGTGACGATTGTTTATTTCAGTCTGAGAGAAAGAGTCTGCAAGGAAGGAGGGCTATCAGGACTCTGGGTAAGTGATCCTGTTGGAAAACGGAATACTTCAGGGTTTGAATCTGGTTTAGTGCCGAAGCCACACAGGAAGGAAGAATGGTTCTGAGACATTAACTGAGCTAGTAGATCCTACACCCATCCCTCATGGCTCCTAATGTAATTTAGTGTCTTCGACAAAGACCTTGATTCTTGCTGTTGAATCTCAGTGATAATGAAACCTGACTTTTAATGTACTTAAGAACTGTAGTTCTGAAATCAATCTGCTCTTTAGCCTAATTTACAGGAATCATAGGCTACATTTTCAGGATTACTGCACGTGTGCTTACAAGAACTGTGCTTCTAATAAAGAATAGGATCTATCTACAGGAGTCATGTGGTCCTGTGCAGAAAAAGTGTGTCCAAATGGCAATTGCTGGAAGAGAAACATTTTTTCTACCTCTGGGTGTATGAAGCGCTTAATGGAGACACTCATTGTTTCCTACTGAAACATCTGTGTTCTGTTCATTTTGATGAGACTGTTTCTCTCTTGAGAAAGGGAATTAGTACTTAAGGAAAATATGAGTCTCAAATGATGAGTTTCAGATAGCAGCTGTCATGCTTGAATGTATCTTGTGATATTTTCTCTGGTTTAAAAATATCCTACAATTACTTTAAAAATGTAGTATTGCAATTTAATAAAATGTAAAAGGTTTTACACCTTAGAGATTCCTTTCTTCATAATGGTCTTAAGGCAAAACTCACTTGCTTGGTAAGAGTTTCACTTTATTCATGTATCAATAAATCAATGAGGATGTCATCTGAAATTAGTAAACTACTTTTTCTACAGAAAAAATGTTATCATACATTTAGTGATTCCTATAAACCAATTTATGGCACACTCTGATGTTAACAATTTATGAGATAGGTAGTATTATATTTTGTTCCTGGCCCAAAATAAATGAGTCTTTGCCTTGCCATCCTAAAATTGAGCCAATCTTGTATTTATTAAATCCAACTTGGTTCTGTGACAGGTGTCTATAATATTGCCATCAGAGCATCTACATTTAGTTAAAACTTTGAAAGCTTTATGCATTATTGATATTGGCTATGAAATAAATCCTTGCACATAAGTGGAAATTTGTTACACTTGAATTTAAATAATAAATAAACCTCTAATTTAAAATATAAAGACGGTCTGAAAACAGCTAAATATCTATCTAGACTATTGGAAGGACACAGATAAGCGGATTGTTAGTATATTACAGTGATTAAATGTGCTTGGTTTGTTACCAGCTCAGCCAGATTTAAGTCCCATCCTGCCTGTAACTACTGTGTGAATTTAGTCTAAATGCTTAATCTCTCTGTATCTAAGTTCCCTTGTTCTTTAGAATGAAGATAATAGTAGTTCCCAACTCATAGGTTTGGGATAAATAAAGTCACCCAGTACATGTATGTTCTTCATAGCAGTTATTAATTCATTATAAATGCTCTTCAAAAAGTTATATATTCAGGGGCTGGCCCAGTGTTGCGGTGGTTAAGTTTGGCATGCTCCACTTCGGTGGTCCAGGGTGTGCAGGTTCGGATCCCGGGCAGACCTACACTACTCATCAAGCCATGTAGTGGTGGCATCCCAGATACCAGATAGAGGAAGATAGTCACAGATGTTAGCTCAGAGCCTCTTTTCTTCCTGCAAAAAGAGGAAGATTGGCAACAGTTGTTGGCTCAGGTCCAATCTTCCTCACCGCCCCCCCCATAAAAAGTTCTATATTCAATGCTTGTAAACCTGTTTGTCAAAGAAAAACATTAAGTTAATATTTCTCACTGGGAACTAATGGTAAGTGGAGAATATTTGATTTCAGTTGATATGTTACATGTAGCCCATGCCTCATGTTCCCATGCAGGAAACTCTGGCTAAGGAGGCAGATATCATTCGCAAAGACCTGACAGGATGGCCACCATAGATTTCACAGTAAGAAGGATTTTTTTTATCAGAGAATATAGTTGGAATCCTGGGGAATGTCTCTCTTCTTTACCATTATCTCTTCCTTTGCTTCACTGGATGCAGGCTGCGGTCCACAGATTTGATTGTGGAACATCTACTGGTAGCCAACACCTTGGTCATGCTCTCTATAGGAATCCCAATTACAATGGCAGCATTTGGGTGGGAACATTTTCTCAACTATATTGGATGCAAACTTCTTTATTATATTCACAGAGTGGCCAGGGGTGTGTCCATTGGCACCACCTGCCTTTTGAGTGTCTTCCAGGCCATCACCATCAGCCCCAGGAACGCCAGGTGGGCGCAGTTTAAAGTGAAAGCTCCCAAGAACATTGGGTTGTCTATTTTCCTCTGCTGGATCCTACAACTGCTGATAAATATTATTTTTACTCTGTATGCGACTGATAATTGGAGCAACACAAACATCACAAATAAAAAAGATTTTGGATTATGTTCTGTTGTAATTCATGACAGAATCGTAGTCTTATTGAATGTAGGATTTTTATCATTCCCTGATATTTCATGTTTGGGGCTCATGATCTGGACCAGTGGCTTTATGCTTCTCCTCCTGTACAGGCACAAGCAGCAGGTCCGACACATTCATAGGACCAGTATCTCCCCTAGATCCTCTGCTGAATCCAGAGCCACCCAAAGCATCCTTGTCTTGGTGAGCACTTTTGTTTCTTTGTACACTCTCTCTTCCATCTTTCAAATTTATTTGGCTCTTTCTAGTAATCCCAGCCAGTTGTTATTGATCTTCATTGCACCAACTACTGTGTGTTTTCCAACTGTAAGCCCCTACATTCTCATGCGCCATGACCACAGAATATCTACATTTTTCCTTTCCTGGATAAGGATTAGATAATTACTTAATCTTATAAGAAACGTATAAGTTGAATTTGCACGTTGTTCAGTTGTTTATTTATCCATCCTCCTTCTGAGTCCTAAGTAAAATTATTAGACAGTCATTTACAAGAGATTGGTAAACAAGACAGGTTGATTTTATGCTCAAAAGTAAGCAATAAATCATAATGGAATCCTAAATGAATTATTGTGTAACTGTCATATAATAAAACTTTATTAAAGCTTGTTTGAGAACTTCAGAATCTAGGCAGTATTAAATAGGAGTTTCTGAAACAATGTGGGGGTTACAGAAAAAAGTCTTTGAGTGTGTAATTATCAATCTCAAATAATACATTTTCCTAGAATTAATCCTGCTACGATACCGGGATAATCTATGTGAAATGAAACAGCATGGAAGATGGTCATTCAAGAAAAAAGAAATTTTCCCACAGACTAATGAACAGTGGGGAGTTAAGCTGAAGGGTCATTTCAGATTCAGAGAGCAGAGCTTTTGGGGCCCTAAATATGAGTTCCTTACATTTCTTCTTTGGAGAGATAGTAGTCATTTGAAATATGATGTTATGAAGTGACATTATCATAAAGAAAATATTTTTATTTGAAAATGGCGAGGTGGAAGTGGAACAAGTGAAATGGAGCACAAGAATATGTTTTTGCTGATTTTCAACAGACATCAAGTGAGTGTGGATGTTAAAAAAATACATAATGTCAGGGGAAAAAATTGCATGGAATTTGAGATCTGTAACAATTAATTTAATCTCTATTCTGTGTGGATGCCAGCTGGGCATTTTGGCAGGAAAGAGTGTACAGGATGCAATTCTCACGTCTCTAATGTTGGGAGATAAGTTTATGGAGGGGATTTCCATTAAAATTAGGAGAGTGGAGGCATAACATTTTGAAGAGAAAAGTCATAAATCCATTTTTTAATGGGAAGTTGGTTTACCAAATGTGAAAAAATATATATTCCTAAATTTTAGGAAATATTTTCATGTAGTTCTCCCAGCATTTACATTATGAAGCTGATGCAAAGTATTGAGGATTCTGCTTTTTAAAAAATAATAGAAGTAATTTGACCTAATGGGTATTTATTGAACCTGGTGCTACTAGAGAAACATACATTTTTAAATCACATTAACACCTAAATATTTGACATACATTAGACCACAAAGAAGTATAGGAAAGAATACACATGTACACATAGATACTACATTAATATGTGTATATATATATGTGTCTATGTGTGTATATATGTATATAGCATGTATATGTATATATAAACACATCGATACATATACAATATATAGATGTATTTATGTGTATATATGGACATATATGCGTATATAATCAGTCACATTACTTCCTGTGAATTAATAGTATTGCAAAAATGTTCAAGAAGTTGAAAAATAATCCTAATCACAATAATGACAAACTATTTTAAGCTTAACGTCTACTTTAAGATGTACACCATTTGCTAATAGTTTCATTGTTGAAAATTACACAGAATGTATTTTAAGTTTTCTACCTTAATTTTTGTGGTTTATCTATTCTCATGAGGGAAGAAAAACTAATTGTACATAATGAAAAAACATTTTGACTTTACCAGGAGCAATTAGTCTATTTATGTTGAATATCATAATGAATAAATTTAGCCTTAGGTTTACCATCATATTGTGTGTTTTTGTTAAAACTAGTGTATTTTATTATTTTTCTATCTTAACTCTTCAATATTAATTTTGAAAAATAATTCTCCTTTTTACCCCTCCTCTTAGAGGGTTATACAAGAAGCATCTCTTAGTTTAGTAACCTCATAATTTCAGCTTACTTTTATTTATTCATTTTTTCTGTGTTTTTACTTATTTATTTATTTATTTTCTGGTGTACATCATTATACTTCTATTTCTGCATGGATTACATCATGTTCTCATGTTTACCACCCAAATACTAATTACAATCCATCACCACACACATTTGCCTAATTATCCCTTTCGCCCTACTCTCTCCCCTCTTCCCCTCTGGTAAAAACCAATCCAATCTCTGTCTCTATGTGTGTGTTTGTTGTTGTTTTTATCTACTACTTATGAGTGAGATCATACGGTATTTGACCTTCTCCCTCTGACTCATTTCACTTAGCATAATATCCTCAATGTCCATCCATGTTGTCACACATGGCTGGATTTCATCGTTTCTTATGGGTGTGTAGTATTCCATTGTGTACCTAACCACATCTCCTTCATCCATTTGTCCCTTGATGGGCACTTAGGTTGCTTCCAAGTGTTGGCTATTGTGAATAATGCTGCAATGAACACAGGGGTGCATGTATCTTCATGCATTGGTGTTTTCATGTTGTTTGGATAAATACCCAGCAGTGGAATAGCTGGATTGTATGGTAGTTCTATCCTTAATTTTTTGAGGAATCTCCATACTGTTTTCCATAGTGGCTGCACCAGTTTGTACTCCCACCAGCAGTATATGAGAGTTCCCTTCTCTCCACATCATCTCCAACACTTGTTGTTTCCTGTCTTCTTAATTACAGCCATTCTCTCGGGCGTGAGGTGATATCTCATTGTAGTTTTGATTTGCATTTCCCTGGTAGTTAATGTTGTTGAAGATCTTTTCATGTGCCTGTTGGCCATCTGTATATCTTCTTTGGAGAAACGTCAGTTCAGGTCTTTTGCCCATTTTTAATTGGGTTGTTAGTTGTGTTGTTGTTGAGATGTATGAGTTCTATATATATTTTGGAGATTAACCCCTTATCAGATACATGGTTTGCAAATATCTTCTCCCAATTGTTAGGTTGTCTTTTTATTTTGATGATGGTTTCCTTTGCTGTGCAGAAGCTTTTCAGTCTGATGTAGTCCAGTTTGTGTATTTTTTCTATTGTTTTTCATGCTGGGTCAGACATGGTGCTTGAAAATATGTTGCTAAGACCAATGTCGAAGAGCGTACTGCCCATGTTTTATTCTAGAAGTTTCATAGTTTCAAGTCTTACAGTCAAATCTTTAATCCATTTACAGTTAATTTTTTTGTATGGTGTAAGGTAATGGTCTACTTTCATTTTTTTGCATGTGGCTATCCAGTTTTCCCAACACCATTTGTTGAAGAGACTTTCCTTTCTCTATTGTATATTCTTGGCTCCTTTGTCAAAATTAGCTGTCCATAGATGTGTAGGTTTATTTCTGGGCTTTCGATTCTGTTCCATTGATCTGTGTGTCTGTTTTTGTGCCAGGACTATGTTGTTTTGTTTACTATAGCTTTGTACTATATTTAGAAATCAGGGAGTGTGATACCTCCAGCTTTGTTTTTTTCCTCAGGATTCCTTTGGCTATTTGGTGTCTTTTGTTGTTCCATAGAAATTTTAGGATTCTTTGTTCTATTTCTGTGAAAAACGTTGTTTGAATTTTGATAGGGATTTCATTGAATCTATAGATTGCTTTAGGAAGTGTGGACATCTTAACTATGTTAATTCTTCCAATCCAAGAGCATGGAATATCTTTCCATTTCTTTGTGTCTTCTTCAATTTCTTTCAACAATGTTTTATATTTTTCGGTGTACAGATCTTTCACTTCTTTGGTTAAGTTTATTCCTAGGTATTTTCTTCTTTTTGTTGCAGTTATAAATGGGATGGTACTCTTAATTTCTCTTTCTGCTACTTCGTTGTTAGTGTATAGAAATGCAATTGATTTTTGTCGATTTTGTATCCTGCAAATTTGCCATATTCATTTATTAGTTCAAAAAGTCTTTTGGTGGATTCTTTAGTGTTTTCTATACATAAAATCATGTCATCTACAAATAGTGAGAGTTTCACTTCTTTCTTTCCAATTTGGATCCCTTTTCTTTCTTTTTCTTGCCTGATTGCTCTGACTAGGACTTCCAATACTATGTTAAATAGGAGTGGTGAGAGTGGGCATCTTTGTCTGGTTCCTGTTCTTAGAGGCATAGCTTTCAGTTTTTCACCATTGAGGATGATATTATCAACTTACTTTTAAAAGGTAATAAAAATTTCAAGTTATTTACTACCTTCCATATCTACCTTGACAATATATGGATATTATCAACTCTTATCCATTTACCTTCTTTGGCCTATTTTGTTTATTATTTATTTGTATTTAAAACAACTAAGGATATGTGCATAGGTCGTAACTACACAGCAAATTTCAGAAATTCCAGAATCTGAATACACTTTTGTATGTAGCTCCTAGATAAAGAAACCAAAAATTGTAAACATTCAGATGCGCCCTGGTTCCCACTCCCAGTCCCTACCCCTAAGGGTTAACACTATTCTGAACCTAACAACACAGATCACGTGTTTCTGTGTTTTATTTTATATAAATGGAGTAACAGTATGAATGTGTTTTTATTCCTTATGTTTGTGAATATGTCTATGTTGTTGCATGTTGTTGTGAATCCTGCATTGCCATTTTTGTGTAGCATTCTGTTGTATAAATATTTATTAATTTAATTGTTCCACTGCGTATGGGTATGTGAAAGGTTTTTAGTTTGTGTCTATTTGGAATAGTGCTGGTATATAACTCCTAGAAATTATGGGAGCTATATGTGGCTCGAAATTTGCATAAAACCTATTTTCTTGTGATTACATTCATATTGATTTACTTTTGTTTTTATTGTTTTGGATACAATACCACGACAATGATGAGTCCTTTAGCATGCATGAGGCAGCTGATATCAATTTGTCCCATTACTGGTGATGTAAACTTTCTTCACTTGGTTCAAGAGTTCTCTGCCAGATTCCTCTACTATAAAGATAATAACTTTCCAGGTATCATTAAAAGCGTCTTGAAGGTTAATGTGCATAAACCATGACATTTAATCTGGAATCTCACCTTTCTGCTTAGTTTCCCTTTGCTTGCAGTTTTCTCTGGAAAATGAAAGCTCTCACCTTTGTATACTGGAAATACTGGCTTTTGCAAGTAAAACTTCTAAATTAGTCAGTCCTTGGTCCTGTAAGTTTCCATTTTAGTCCACACTTATGTCGCAAATATTCTTCTTTATTTTTGGATTTTCAGAAAGAATAAAAATCGTATAATTAATAAATGCTCAAGTAGCTTAAAATTCTATAGTGTAACTCTGGACAAATGATCAACGAATTTTATTTTCAGAGAAATAACTAGGAGTTTGTTGGTTTAAAGAAGAACGGCTTCACAATCGTTCATCTTGACCTTAATCTTCCCTTTTCATATGGTGATCTGCATCTTTCACTCTAGATTAGAGTTAACTCTAGAAATGCAATGGCATAAAATATTGTTTTCTGTATCTTAAACTCCATTTTCCATTCCTTATTTTTGATTCAGTAGTAGTGGACATGGAGTTAAGGATCTGAAAATTGAAAATGCTTCCTAAGTAGTCTAAGGGGGCTGTCATGAAACAGTGGGAAAATAGTATTCTATGAAATTCTGTAAAGTTCTCTCTTCTCTACTGAGCACACTACTGGATTGGAATTTGAAGAATCTCCAGCAAGAGTCATGTCCCTTTTTTAATAAACAGTTCTTGCTGTCTCAAAACTGTCCCTAGTCACATTGTTGGAGGAAAAAAAAAAAAACAGCCCTGAAATATGATGAGAAAAGAGAGAGTAGCCATATACGCAGGTGGGTGAGAATGAATCAGGATATGACACACGGGAGAGGTCCAAACGTCAAGGAGGCTAGACCTTAAAATTTGAGTTGGGAAGCTCTGCTTCAGTGGAACTGATTTTGGAAGCCTAGGGTTGTTTCTCTTGCTGCCACAGAGGAACGTATCCAGACTCACTCTTATTATCCTCCTAAATTCTTTAAGAATTCTCCTTCTGCTCCAGTAACATTTTATCACACTCACAGTGAGAGCCAAAGGCCTCCTCTTGGCCAGTTTGGGTCCATTTAATCTGACTAGTCTTCCATTGCTCTTGGGGGCCTGGAAAAAAATGTGTACATACAGAGTTCCTATATGGAGGCCAAAATATGAGTTTCTCCTCCCCTGTCTTTGAGTGTCTTTGCCTCCTAAAGACACCAACCAATTCTGCTACAACACGGGGTATGTGGGATGGACTGACTCTCTCCTATCAAATCTTTTGCAGAGCAGGCCTCCCCATGGAGACTTCCCCATGGACCAACCCCTGGACTCAGAACTCAGAAATGTACCTGATAGTCTCACAGTCTTTACACTGGCCTCAAAGTACAATAACGTTGGCCACGTTATTAAGACATAAATGATGCTGGGCCCTATCAAATAATAATTGATAGAAACTCTGGGGGTGGGACACAGTATATGGTAGTTCTGAAAATTACACAGTGATCCCAATGGGAAGTCAAGGCTGAGAATGGCTTTGCTAAACATTTTTCATCAAACATTCATGTATAAACAAATCATTGGGGTGTCCCATTAAAAAACATATTCTAGGGCTCCACACTCAGACGTTATGACTCCCTATTCTGAGATGAGGTCTGTTAATTTTTTTGTTTTGTTTTGTTTTGTTTTAGGTGAGGAAGATTAACCTTGAGCTAACATCCATTGCCAATCCTCCACTTTTTGCTGAGGAAGATTACTCCTGGTCTAAGGTCCACGCCCATCTGCCTCTGCTATATATGTGCGACACCTGGCATAGCATGACTTGAGAAGTGGTGTGTAGGTCCATGCCGAGGATCCAAAACTGCGAACCCCGGGCCACCAAATTGGAGTGCGTGAGCTTAACCACAACGCCACCAACCAGCCCCAACTGTTAATTTGTTTTTTAACAACCACTGAGGTTGCTACCCCAAACCTCATTTCCAGTAGGACTAAGGTAGAGAAAGCAAGAAGAGCACACCTGAGCCCCTCACACCCAACTATGCTATCTCAATACAAATACTGCTTGTTCTCAGTGAAGACCACTAATAGCTTCTCAAAAGATGACATTCTCTGCTCACTGCTGGCAAGTTGAGAGGGGACTGGAGAAGGCAGTGGTATCTGAGCAAGGCTATTTTTGGGGAAACAACATGTATTCATTCATGAAAACAATGCTTATTGAGCATCCACTACACACTCACAAGTATGTGAGGATGCACTGGGACCTGGACACTGTGCTGGGAGTCTCACATAGGATATGTGAGTTAATCCTTGCAATACCCTGGGAATTGGGCATTATATGTTCATCTTTCCCAGGAGGATTTAGATGGTGGATTTGCTTTCTTGGGAGTAGAGATTCTTTCTCTTCCCTTTCATCATCACTGATAATAAAAATAATATTTGCTGTGATGTTACAAATATAGATGTAAGAGTGGGAGACAGTAATGAAGTGTGGAGTAGTGGTTCTGAGTGAATTTTGACGAGTCATTCATTTATTCCTGCATTTAGTCAATTTTTAATGTGTGAACTATCCATGGATATGACAGGAATGGAAAACTGGGTGCTGCATGTTACTTTGGAACCACAAGTTTTAACCAGAAACATGAAATTCACTCACCAAATTTTAAGTCTTTTTTCTCCTTTATCTAAGTCTGAGCCCTAGGAACCTGCATGCCAGCTCTGAAACACACAGGAGGTGAAGCTGCCAGGATCTCTTGTTTTCTGAGCTCTTTTGAGAAAGGAAGATCTGGGAATGGGAGTGAGCCATGGCAGGGCAACTTTTTGGTCGGAGGTTATTTTCAACAGAAACTGAACTGATGATTCTCTATTAGGCTCTGTAAGCCCCATTTAAGAGGAACCATATTCTGGATGCAAAATCTGGGGCAGCTGAGCTCTGTGACCACAAAATTAGGCCTAATGTATGAAACAGGAAACTGGAGGTGCTGTCACCGACTAGGTGCCTCAAGAAACTCAAAGGTGGGTTTGGAAGCAATTAACTATTTTTCCAAGTTGTTTCTTTTCCTTTTGTGTGTTAAGGAGATATAACCACCAGCCATCCTGAAACTGACCAAGCCTCACCATAAGAGTTATGCCCATGACCTTTGCCTTGTTTTTAATGCAAAGATCTCTCCAGGAGGAGCTTAGGCCTTATTATGTGGAAGCATGTTCTCCAACTGAGCCTGTACAAGCGAATACCCACCTCTCCCTTGTGAATATTCATTCCCCAACAAAATAAAAGTTCCTGCTTTTCTTTGTTCAGGGGTGCCAAGACTTTGGAAATGATTCCTCATGGCCTGCTATTTGCTGCAAATACACTTTACTTTGTGAGACAACTTCCACTGGTGTAGAGTCTTATTGAACTCACCAGGAGGCGATCCCGCTTGGTTGGGTATCAGTGTCAGAGAGCCAGCTCTAGAGGAGGGACTGAAGGGTACCTTATGCATTCGTATTACACAGGGTGATTCTGGGCGGTCAGTGCCTGATCCCAGTCTGCTCTCAGGTCATCTGCATCATTGGAGGTGCTGGGTTCACCTGCATTTTCTGTGTGCAGATACATGAAGTTCTGAGCACTAGGAAAATGCAGAAATAGGAGAGAGTTTCAAAACCCAGAGGAGTAACAATGCAAGTTGTGGGGATACTGGTTTGGGCTACAGATTATGCTCCCAGCTTACCTGAATGCTGAACTCAGGGATGTAGGCTTCTTTGAGACGAGATTCAAAGTTGTTTGGTCTGGAGACTCCGGCTGGTGAAGGGAGGAGCATGTAACTGCAGCTTTTGGTTTTGGGAGAGCGGCGTGTGCCAGAAGTCCTCTGTGCATAAGTGGAGCATTTAGTCGGAAGCTCTACCTATGCAGGTGCTTGGTGAGTGATTACCAAGGGGAAGTCTGGTCAAGGGAGGGCAGAGTCTCCCTGGTGTCTTAAGGGGACATGCAGGGAGAGGTGGGGAGAGATGGAGTCCTCAGACCATGCTGCACCTGGGCGAAATGCTTAAGTGCTAGATGAGAAAAGTGCTCAAAATGAAGGGTGGTGCTGTGTGGTGTTAAAAGATAAAGTGACACGCATATCTTCAAGAGTTAATTTGAGCATGCATCTATTCATGTCAAGCAGCTCCAAGCCAAAGGTGGTTAGAAGCGCTCCACCACCAGGAGCTAGGGGAGAGGAGTTTATAGAGAAGACACAGAAGCAAAGCAAGGAAGGTATTTCATTGGCTGTAGCTAAAGCAGTTGCCTTTTCTTGGAAAGCCTTGTTGGCTGGTTATGACTGTTGTTCTTAAATTTCATTTTCTCAGATTCCACCGCAGCAACACTGGATTAAGTTGTGGTTTGCTTACATAGGCTTGCAAGGCATGAAAGCCAGCTCAGTGTAATGGCCTCCTTGTTTCATTACTTTAAGAGTGGAAGCACAGTTGGTGGGGATTATGATTTTCATCCATTTGCAAGGGTAATTTAGGAAATTGTGCATTCTTGTCCACCTTGGGTGGACAATCAAGGTGGTGCAATAATCTCATGGCCCAGAACCACCCAGATAATCCGCAGGTGCACAAATCAAAGATACAAATTCCATTATGAGTGTGAAAGCAGGTGAAAGACACATGGAAATACATAAATGTATAAACAGAGAGTGTTTCTGTACAGGTGTTTTGTTCATAACTACCATGGAATATGTTGTGTTTTAGGGAATGCAGTAGATCTGTTTCTATTGGTATGAAACATCACCCTCATATAATCATTCGTTAAGGAAAGCAATTTGATTGACAGTAAGTTCGATATGATGATATTTACGTAAATATTGAACCAAATACAAAATATTTTAGTGTGTGTGTGCTGTTTCAATTTCAGAATGTATCTGAAATTGCATAAGAAGGAGGATACACCTCAAATTGAAGTAAACTGTTATTGACTGGGGGTAATTAATGGAAATTTTTACTTTATTTTGTGAAGTATTTTATCATTTTATGTTTATTATTTTATAATTTAATTTGTTTCTGTGTGCAGTAGTTTTCTACCACTGCCATAACAAATTACCACCCATTTAGCAGATTAAAAAGCATCCTGCAGTTTACAAGTCAGAATTCCAGTGGGCTTGGCTGGGCTTTCTGTTATGGTCTCACAAGATCAAAATCAAGGTTTTATGAGGCCTGGGCTCTTATCTGAAGCCTCCAGAGGAAAAGCCACATCCAGGCCCGTTCAGGTTCTTGGCAGAATCCATTTCCTTTTCATGGTTTCCACAGGACCCCCTCCATGGTCACACCTTGCACCTGGTATCCCCCCAAAAAGAGAGAAAATATTGTCCATTGTTTACTCAAAATATTGCCTCTGCTCCTTTACTATATATTCCATTGACGAGATCATCCAGGTAGTTTATTGAGTAACGTTTTTGCCTCATGGGTGCAAACTGGAAACTATTCACAATTAAGTTGTGAAAGAAACGCGTCAGGAAAATGATTAATAGGGTAATAAATTAGTGACCTGCAGTCCACCCCCTGCCACCTCCATCACAGCCACCACCATTCCTCCCCTCCCACCATCTCTATCCTCCGTTGTGACCTCAATCTCTCCACTCCTCTGACTTTAATATATCCAGTAGTCCTAACTCTCCCCCTCCAAATGACCATTCTAGTCTTCTTTATTGCTCTCCCAATGCATCCTGTGCATTTTAGACCTCCATCCCTATTAAACCCATATCCCCCTGATTCCAGTGCCCTCACCCAAACTTCCTTCCCTTCCATTACCCTCAAACCCTTCATTGTCCATCCCTTTCTTCTCCCTTGCCATTTATCCTCTCCCCATTCCAATTGCTTCAGCCCATTCCTTGTGTCCTCTATGTCCACAGCCCTCAGTGTCCAGACCATCAACTATCAGGCATCCTTAGCTTTGTCATGACCCTGCACCCATCTCGCCAACCCTACAATCCCAGACTCTTTCTCCTGAGGCCTTTAGCCTACTGATGCCCACGATCCTCCCAGTTCCCTTCATCCCCCTCTACCCACTTTAACTTTCTGTGTCCATTTTGTTCCCCAGGATCCTTCTTCCCTTCCCACCTTTGATCTCTGGTAGGCTCACAAAACACCTGCTGACTCCACTGACAACCAAGTATCCCCCTTCCACTCATATGGTCTTTAACCCTTTATAGGCATTTATATTCTTGTGCCTCGTACCCAACCCTGCCTTTTAACTTCCTTTTGCCAGTAAACACCCCATCTCCATCATCCCCTTCATGTCCTTATTCCCTCAACAGGCAATATCCCTCATATCCTTATTTTCCTTGAACACTCTTCCACCTTATACCCCGAACAATCCACAGTCAATTTTAACCTCTTGGTGATTTTTAAGTACCTTTTAGCCCTGCTTTGGGTTGAATTGTTTTCCTTACATAAATATATTCAAGTCTTAAACCACAGTACCTGTAAATGTAACTTTACTGGGCAAAAATATCTTTGCAGATGTAATCAAGTTAAAATGAGGTCATACTGGATTTGGGTCAGCCCTAATTCAAAGACTGCTGTCCTCAGAAAGAAAGGGATGTTTGGACATTCAGAGAATGGTGTCTGATGATGGAAGCAGAGATTGGGGTGATGCATCTACAGGCCAAGGAAGGCCAAAGAGAGCTAACAACCACCAGAAGTTAGAAAGAGGAAAGGAAAGACTCACTCCTAGAGATGTCAGGTAAAGTATGGCCCTACCGACTTGATTACAGACTTCTAACCTCCAAAACTGTCAGAGAATATGATTCTGTTGTTTTGCCACCCAGTTTTGGTAATGTGCTACTGTAGACCTAGGTGATGAACACAGATTCTCTGTCCTCGTCCTTCCCCTCCACTCTCTATTACCTCCTGTCCACAGACTCTCTGCCTCTGCATCTTATCCCTTCACACTTTTTCCCCTGTGCCTTCTTTCTTACTCCACTGTATCACTCACCCACACATTATCACTTCTCCAAACTCGCCAGTCTTCAAGCCATGTACCTTGACCTAAAGCGGCAATGCTCAGAGTACTCTTTTAAGTGCTGCACATTGTGAATCTACTCCTTGTGGAGTTTTGCTGTGTTAGAAGGAGTATGAAGGGTAGAAAGTGCTCCCATGTTCAGGCACTAAGACTGTAGTTCTTACTATTTTTCACTTATAAACAATTTAGGGAGCTACAGGAATACCTTACTTTATTGTACTTCACTTTATTGTGCTTTGTACATATAGTATTTTTACAAGACCTTCCACCAGCAAAATGATTATGACTCACTGAAAGCTCAGATGATGTTTAACATTTTTGAGCAATAAAGTTTTATTTTTTTATTATTATTATTATTTTGGTAAGGAAGATTAGCCATGAGCTAACACCTGTTGCCAGCCCTCCTCTTTTTGCTGAGGAAGATTGGCCCTGTGCTAACATTTGTGCCCATCCTCCTCTACTTTATATGTGGGACGCCTGACACAGCATGTCTTGCTAAGCAGTGCGTAGGTCAGCACCTGGGATCCGAACCCATGAACCCCAGGCCACCAAAGCGGAGCCCGTGAACTCAACCACTACGCCACTGGGCTGGCCCCTGAATAAAGTATTTTTTAATTAAAGTATGTACATTCCTTTTTTAGACATAATGCTATTTCTCACTTATTAGAACACAGTATATCATAAACATAAACTTGTATACACTGGGAAACCAAAACAATTTTTGTGACTCACTTTTTTGTAATATTAAATTTATTGTGGTGGTCTGGAACTCAACCTGCAATAACTTTGATGTATTTCTCTAAACTCCCTCATGTGATTGAGTGAGATTTTATGAACCTGAGTGTGACTGTGGGAGCTTGTCACTGTAATTGTTTTTTATGAGTGCATGAATGTGAGTGTGAGTCTATATGTGGTGTGTGTGATGTGTGTTTGTGAGTGAGTGAGTATGTAAGTGACTGTGTGGGTGAGTATGCGATTGTGTATTTGACTGAGTGTTAATGCATGTTTGTCTTTGCATCTGTTGGTGTGTATATGTGGTCTGTGTGAGTATAGAATATGGGTTGTTCTCTATTACAGCTCTAATCTGTGACTTGAAAATTGAAGTGGCATCAGATAGTGGACAGGGGTCACATGTGGGTTTTTTTGTTTGAAATGTGAAAGGATTGATGTCATATTTTGTATTTCTTCAATAATTACAAAAGTAATGCTTATTACAAAAATAATAAGTGTGAGAACTTTGGCAACCTTTCAGTGCCCTTGAACTTAGTAGAATCATCTTAACTAATCTTTCTAAAAGTGGTAGAATCTGCAAATGAAATAATTTATTTCTGGTCCTTTTTTTGTGAAAGGCTCTGGTATAACGTGTCTTTAAGGATATTGTTGTGTTTGAAATTCTTATTACTCGTGAGATCAATATAGTTAGATTACATTTTTCCACCAAATGTAACCCCTGATGTCCATACTACTTAATTTCCAAACTAATTTGCATTGGTTTGTGAGATTAGCCTACTGTAAATTATTGCCATTTCATTTTAATTGTTATATCATGAAAATCCTTTTCATATTGTCTCATTCCTTTTCTCTGCTCTTAAATTAAGGTGCAGCTCAGTGGTCAAAGATTAGGAAAGAACTCAGATTCAGGCAGAAGAATTTCTCATGGAAGCAAAGAATCAAGTGAAACATGCGAGCTTTGTGCCATCCCTCTTGTGTCAAACTTCAGCTTTGTCTGTCCTCCATGCAAGAGCCTTTTGGCCCCCAATGATGATGGAAAAGAGCTTCTGCCAAACACTCTAACAGTCTCAGAGTTTTATGACCTCATTTTAGAGACTTATAATTGCTTTTGGTAATTAGCAACTAAGGAAAAAGTTTTAAGAAATATTCTCAGCTCCGTAAGCATGCAACTTCATTGTGTATCTTTACTTTTATGGTGTAGGTGTGTGTGTGTACACACACATACATATGTGTGTATATACAAACATATATATGTATTTTTATACATATATAATGACGTCAATAGCATTAGGTCAAACTAGCTGTTTTGTCTAAATTTTGAATGTGTAATATTTTGCATCAGGTTTGTAGTGTTATTACAATGAGAGCTATAATAAAATATTGCCTAAGTTTGTGGAGTATCCCTTCTGCTCCTGTAGAAATCCAGAAGACACAAATTTCCCATAAACAAGGAAAACTCTCCTCTTTCAACTGGTTATTTATAACCTACTCTAAATTTAATGACAAGCTGCACCATAAACTCTTCTTCCTCACTTTGAAGACATGAGAGTGAACCCCAACAATGCATTTTACCAATATGGTCAATTGATATAATCATTAAATTAAAACAATCACTTTGTACAGAACCCAAAATACATGCCATTTGATCCAAGACCTGTATATTTTTAAATTGTTGATGCTCACTTGGTATCTTTAAGCAAGCACCCATTTTTTACCCTCCTTTGACACAATGAAGTTCACATATGGCCATTTTCAGAGGAACATAAGTTAGCTATGCTAAGGAACCACCATAATTTCATATTTCAAATGAATACCATCTCTCTAAGATGAAATGTGTAATACTTGTAGCTTGACCACAATTTCTTTGCTACCCAAAACTGAATTTGTGATCCAGCTTGATTCCAGGCCACTTCATTGTTTTGTTGGTCCATTTCTTCTTCAGTTTCTTGAATGTCCATCACATATGTGCATGCTTTTTGACAGAATTTGTCCTAAATTCCCATGCTTAGTTAACATCAGGAAAATTTTACTTTATGATATGGAAAATTACTCGCTCAAATATTTCTCTATAATCTACAGATTGTTTTAGGACCTAATGTTTTATTATGCATAGACTTGAACTTTTCCATTATAAGCATTAATGAAATTTCAATTACACAAGTGCATAATAAAGCATAGCATTTCATTTACAATTGCCATTACGGTTTACTTTTAATTATTGGGGCAAAGCTCAGTCTGTCTTGGTCATTACTTCCCTTTAATGTGACTGTTTAATAATTATGCTTAGGACCCAGGGAGATGAGCACATAAAGAACTGAATATTGTTCAAAACACGATTTACATTTATCTGATTATATTAGGGGACTCTGTATCCCTAATGCAGTCACAGGAGAGGCAGATAGTCTAGAGTCATGGCTCATGAGGAGAAAGGGGCAGACGGTTGGGAAACATGCAGCAAATAGCGCAGAGATGTTCACCATCAACCAGTTGGGATAATTAAAGAGTGCAATACAAACTTGAAATATGGAAGAGAGAGTGTAAGACCATACAAAAGTACTGACCGGGACAAGGATGCTTTGGGTAGCTCTGGTCTAAGGGGAGGATCTGAGGGAAACATTAGCTCTATGAATATGTTGGACTTGTTTCTTGTGCCTGTACAGCATGAAAACCATGCAGCCGCTGGCCCAGATCATGTGCCCCAAAGATAAAACATCAGTGAGTAATAGCAATGCTACAAGTACTGAGACTGTGTTTTCCCCTGGCCATGTAGAAGAGCAGTATCCAAAATCTTTTTTCTTTGTGGCATTTTTGCCACTCAATTTGCCAGTCACATATATAGGAAAAATGAAATTTATCAACATGTATAGCATCCAGGTAAGAAACATGTAGGACTCAATGCACTTGGGTGCTCTCACTTTAAGCTCTGCCCACCTGGAGTTCCAGGGACTAATTGTGATCACCTGGAAGACGTTCACGGGGCAGGTGGTGCCAATGGACACACCTCTACCCACTCTGTGAACATAGGAAACCAGCTTGCATCCATGATCTTGGACGAAATCTTTCAACCCAAAGCCTGCCGTTGTCTGGGGGACTCTTTTAGAAAGAATAATGAAGCAGTTGGCTATGGTCAGGTGTTTGAGAATCAAATCTGTGGACCTCAACGTGCAGCCAGTGGGAAAAAGGGAGATATAATGTAAGGAAGAGAGAAATTCCCTAGGATTCCAACTAGAGTCTGTAGTAAAAATATCTTCCCTATTGCCAAGTGCCTCACGGTTATCCTCTCATTTCCGGATGACTGACATTCATCTTCAAGGCCAGAGATTCCTGCATGGAAATATGATGCAAGAGGTATAGGTAGCATGTCAACGGAAATTCATGTTTTGCATTTACTACTAGTTCCTATTCAAAAATATTTACAAAAATTAGTTTTTATTTTATTAAGAGGCTTCCAATTCTTGACCACATTGACCTTTAAATAACAATTTTTACAAATCAGTGGTATGAACACTGTACACAGAGTAAGTTTTTAAATCTTCACAACTCTGTGATATAGGCACTTATGTGATTTCATTTTGCAGAGGAAAATAAATGAGGCACAGAATGGTTAGTCAATTTGCTGAAATGAGCACACTGCTTAGGAGCAGAGTGGCTGGGCTTCTAGCAAAGACAGGACTCTAACATCTATGCTACACTAATAAACCGAGACAGCTTGACTTCCAAGTAATTCAGATATGTATTTTGTTGTGTTCCTTATACTTTGCCATTTTATTTTAGACTGATAGTGTTTTATTATTATTTTGGTTTCTGCAAGTTTCTTTTTATGTATAAATATTCATTTTATAGGTCAATATCACTTATGAAAGATTTGGCATTCCTTGTTATTGCAGTATAACACTAAAAGAATCTGCCCCATGACAAACTTGGACATAATGAACACAGGATTGACTCAGTCTTAGAAAAGACTTACTTGCTTTTATGCCAGGATCAAAAGTGCAATGTCTCGTAGCACAGTAATTGAACAGTAACATCACATTATGAAACAGTCTATGTGATACCCTATGAGACGTGAAACTGAAATCTTTGATAAAACATTGTAGTGTAGAAATGAAATTATTACTATTTTCAGATCACATATGTATTCATCCCTGAGTTAAGTGAAACTGTTGACAACGAGGTGACATTTGTGAAATCTTGTGAATTTTATAAAGTTGTAGAGAAACCTGTGTTAAGCTTGAGCTTGATATGAAAATAATTGTAAACTAGAGAAAATACCACAAGATGCATTTGAGTCTGACACTGCTGTCTGAAACACACAAACACAAAGTTACCTTTCCTTAAATGCTCTTTTCCTACCTCTAAGATGGAAAACAGTCTCACTATAATCATCAGAAAATGGATGTTCCCACTGGAGACAGAATTAATGTCTCTCTTAACTGCATCATAACCCATAGTTAGATAAAACGTTTCTATTCCATAAACTGCTATTCCGATGCTGTTCTTGCATAGAATTACATGATTCTGATAGAGTCATACAGCACTTTGTTACAAGTGTGGATGTATTACAGGCGTCCCGCCAATAATCCTGAAGTTAATCTATGATTTCAAAGTCAGATTTACTGAAGAGAAGATGGATTTAAGAATTATAGTCCTGGGGGCGGAGTCAAGATGGCGGCGTAGGCAGACTCTGAACTCACCTCCTCCTGCGGACACAGCCAATTTACAACTACTCGTGGAAAAATTACCCCTGAGACAGAACTGAAAACTGGATAAGACGAACTCTTGCAACAAAGGACAATCCTAATTGAGGTGGAAGAGGCAGAAACTCCCTTCTGGAGAGGAAAAATGCAGCCTTCACAAGCTGCCAGCTCCACGGAAGCCTGGCAGCAGCCCAAAGGTATGCAGCCTCCCTGGAGGAGCAGGGCCCTGAGCCGGGGAGCGCCCCGCTGTGGGCATTTTGTGGACCCAGCACAATCGAGACAAGTGGCATAATATCTGACTTTGCCTGCTACTAAAACATTGGGGAGTACCCCCAGAAAAGCTGGTTCACAAAGAAATTAAAACTGACTCTTAAAGGGTCCCCGCACAAACTCACCCATTTCAGATACCGTCCGATTTACAATTGCAACAAAAAGAATAAAATACCTAGGAATAAACTTAACCAAAGAGGTGAAAGAGCTGTACATGGAAAACTATAAAACATTGCTGAAAGAAATTGAAGAAGACACAAAGAAATGGAAAGCTATTCCGTGCTCTTGGATTGGAAGAATTAACATAGTTAAGATGTCCGTATTTCCTAAAGCATTCTATAGATTCAATGCAATCCCTCTCAAAGTTCCAACAACATTTTTCACAGAAATAGAACAAAGAATCCTAAAATTCATATGGAACAACAAAATACCCCGAATAGGTAAAGGAATCCTGAGAAAAAAGAACGAAGCTGGAGGTATCACACTCCCTGATTTCAAAATATACTACAAAGCTATAGTAACCAAAACAGTATGGTACTGGCACAAAAACAGACACACAGATCAATGGAATAGAATCGAAAGCCCAGAAATAAACCCACACATCTATGGACAGCTAATCTTTGACAAAGGAGCCAAGAACATAGAATGGAGAAAAGAAAGTCTCTTCCACAAATGGTGTTGGGAAAACTGGATAGCCACATGCAAAACAATGAAAGTATATCCTTACCTTACACCATACACAAAAATTAACTCCAAATGGATTAAAGACTTGAATGTAAGACCTGAAACTATGAAACTTCTAGAAGAAAACATAGGCAGTACGCTCTTCGACATCGGTCTTAGCAAGATATTTTCAAGCACCATGTCTGATGGGGCAAGAGAAACAATAGAAAAAATAAACAAATGGGACTACATCAAACTAAAAAACTTCTGCACAGCAAGGGAAACCATCAACAAAACGAAAAGACAACCTAACAATTGAGAGAAGATGTTTGCAAAACATACATCTGATAAGGGCTTAATCTCCAAAATATATAAAGAACTCATGCATCTCAACAACACAAATCTACCAACCCAATTAAAAAATGGGCAAAAGACCTGAACAGACATTTCTCCAAAGAAGATATACAGATGGCCAACAGACACATGATAAGATGTTCAAAATCATTAACTATCAGGGAAATGCAAATCAAAACTACAATGAGATATGACCTCACGCCCGTCAGAATGGCTATAATTAACAAGACAGGAAACAACATGTGTTGGAGAGGATGTGGAGAGAAGGGAACTCTCATACACTGCTGGTGGGTGTGCAAACTGGTGCAGCCACTATGGAAAACAGTATGGAGATTCCTCAAAAAATCAAGGTTAGAACTACCATATGATCCAGCTATTCCACTGCTGGGTATTTATCCAAAGAGCTTGAAAACACCAATGCGTAAAGATACATGCACCCCTGTGTTCATGCAGTGTTATCTAGCACCTCTTATAGTTACAATTTTTTTCCTTGTGATGAGAACTTTTAAGATCTACTCTTGGGGCCAGCCCAATGATGTAGCAGTTAGGTTCACGTGCTCCGGTTTGGCAGCCCTGGGTTTACCAGTTCAGATCCTGGGTGCGGACCTATGCACTGCTCATCATGCCATGCTGAGGCAGCGTCCCACATAGAGCAACTAGAAGGATGTACAACTATGACATACGACTATCTACTGGTGCTTTGGGGAGAAAAAAGGATAAAAGGAGGAAGATTGGCAACAGATGTTAGCTCAGGGCCCATCTTCCTCAAAAAAAGAGAAAAAAAACTACCCTCTTATCAACTTTCAAATACACAATATATTATGTTAGCTTTAGTCATTGTGTGGTACATTGTATCCCCAGAATTTATTTATCTTACAACTAGAAGTTTGAACCTTTATCCAATCACCCCCCATCTCAGGCAGCCACAAATGAGATCTCTGTTTCTATGAGTTTGCATTGTTTAGATTCCACATATAAGTGAGATCATACACTTTCTCCTTCTGCCGTATTTCCCTTAATAACCTAATGCCCTCAAGGTTCATCCATGATTTTG
The DNA here is from genome assembly GCF_057802395.1 of Ceratotherium simum simum. Taxonomy (NCBI): domain Eukaryota; kingdom Metazoa; phylum Chordata; class Mammalia; order Perissodactyla; family Rhinocerotidae; genus Ceratotherium; species Ceratotherium simum. Next base: position 7,441,938 of record NC_141932.1, read on the forward strand.
TAAACTAGGATTTGCTTCTGTTTATGTCTGAATAATATTTCATTGAATATATATCTCTTTTCTTTCTCCATTCTTCCACTGATGGCCCCTTACGTTGTATCTGTGTCTTGGCTATTACACATAATGCTGCAATAAACACGGAGGTGTTTATATCTCTCAGGATAATGATTTCGTTTCTGAAGAAAGCAATTTTTAAAAGAGTGTACTTCATTTTACTGTGACTGCACATTGTAAGCCTTTTGGTCCAACTTTTTGGGAGTTCTCACTTCATTTCATGGTCGAGGAAGAAATAGAAACCTAGGCATATTGGGCATATATGACAGTGGTTTCTTATCTTTCCTGAGAAATCTATCCGGCAAGAAGCCGCTTGAAGCAGACCCTGACTTCAGAGTAGTGGGAAGTAACTTCAGTCCCAGGATTACCAAGGCAGAAAACGTGCAACTCTTTTCCATGGACAGAGCTGTACCATATTGGAGAGAGCTCTTATAGGTTGGTCTTATATCCTGTCCAAACTGCCCACCTGGAGGGGATAATTGACAGTGGTTTTTCTGTCTTAGAAACTCTGCTCCTCATTGGCTTATATTTTTCTGACCCATCATCCACCTGTCATCTGGTCATCAGTGGACACAGGGGCACTCCTGTGTCCTGCCTACTCTCCTCTGGACAGGTACCAGCACAGGGAGGTACTGGCAGAGGCTGGAGAGGGTGGAAGAGGCCAGGGAGTTTGTCCCTCTTCTACTTTGCCACAGTTGGCATCTAAATCAGGGGCTGTGTCTTTGCACCAATGATGGTCCTGGCTGCTGGGCTCCAGGAACACCACCTCCTCCCCATTGTCCCTCTAGTCCTGCAGGTGGAAGGAGCTTCCAGCTACTGCTCGTCTCTGTGTCCCTTCAACATTCCCTCTGAGTAAAACACCCCGAGGGGATTATTTTTCCTCACTGAACATTAACTGAAATATAAATACAAAAAAGATCTGTTATATGATGAATTGTGTCTTAAATTAATAAAATACAATATGTGAAAGTTCTGTTATAAAATATTCTGCTTTTGCAAAGATTTATGGTTATGAAAAAAAATATCAGATTATATCAAGGAAACTCAAAAAAGGGAAGAGGGAAATACAAGACTGCTAAGTGAGAGAAAGACTGTATCAAATATAGTGTATCGAATGATATATACAGTAAATATGTACTTAAAATATGATAAAAACTTTTTAAATTATTAAGAGCAGAAAAAATACACTATGTATAGTAAAATATATTCAAGGAAACACACCAAAGTATAGAATAAAATTACAGTGAAGAAAAAATATTACAACCAATTTCCTTTAGCATTGCTGTTGTTTACTATTTATTATAGGAGTAGAATCTCTCTCATCACAACTCTCCCTGCAATGAGACTGGCTCATAACTGTGCTTCAGATTCTGTGATGGATGAGGGCATAGATGACTAAACATGATGAGACTCAGATAAACTATATTTTTCTTATGAGTTGAGGGATTTGTCTACTTCTTTTAGTGCACACACAGAAGAACCTGGATACACAGCATTCACGGTTCATGAGTATAAAGAGGCTGACAGTTGGGAAACAAGCCTTGATTAAGGCAGAGGTGTGTTCACCAACCATGAAGTGGTTTCATGACAAATAGAAAAATAAATATGAATGATGAAAGAGAGAATATAGAAGGATGTGTAGGCACTCACAAGGACCAGGGTGCTTCAAGTAGCTCTGGTTTCAGGGGAAGAGCTTGACAAGATGTTCTGTCTATGAATATGTTGGACCTTCTGCTTTTGCATAGGCAGAATGAAAATCGTGGAGCAACTGGCCCAGGTCACGAGTCCCAAACACAAAACATCGTTGGAGAATATCAATGCTCCAAATACTGAGTCTGTGTCTTTGTCATTAAGTGTAGCAGAACAGTATCCAAAGTCTATAGTTTTGTGATATTTTTACTGTTCCATTTGTCTGTCATGATAATAGGAACTCTGATATTTAATAGCATATGCAGAACCCAGCATAGGACATTGGAGGGGACAATGTACTTTAAAGCCTTTACTTTAAACTCTGTCCACTTGGAGTTCCTGGGGCTGATCGTGATGGCCTGGACAACACTCAGGAGGCAGGTAGTGCTAACAGACCCACCTCTGGCCACTCTGTGTACATAGAAAACCAGTTTGCATCCAAAATCATGGAGGGAATGTTTCAACCCAAAAGCTGCCATGGTCTCTGGGATTCCTATAAAGACAAATGACAAAGGAGTTGGCTACAGTCAGGTGACTGAGAATGAAATCTATGGACTTTGACCTACACCCACCGAAGTAAAGGAAGATATAAAGATATAAAAGTGAGAAATTCCCTAGGATTCCAATGACAGTCTGGAAGAGGAAGATCATTCCAATTTTCAAATCCATGGAGGCCATTCTTTTACTGTCCAGGGCTCATCACTAACATTCAAAAACAGATCATCCTTCAGGGAAAACGAGTTATGGGCTACCTTTTTCACAGAAAATTAAATTCAAATATTCTTCAGTTACCATTAACTATCCTTAAGAATTTTTCTAAAATATATTCTTTAACGAAATTTCCAGTTGGATGTGTTTCTTTGTATAGTGCTTACAATTAACTCTTATTAATTTTTAGTATACTTAATCTAATATAGTTAGCTTTCACAAATCTATGTGTTAGGACCTATAGTTATTCTCCCTTTAAAAACATAGATAATTTAATGGAAATGGGTTTAAATGGCTCCTCTAAATATTGGTAGAGTCAGGGTGTGAACCTGGGTAGCCTGGGTGCACTGTCATTTGTGCTTATTCTGTGCTATACTATCGTAGCCCCCATTTGTGTTCTTTAAATAAGGCAAGAATATGCATATCTGGTCATACTTGAAAGTCGGCTTATTTATAGGTTTGATTGTGTTAATTTCCCATTTTTTTGTGTAAATAGTTCTTCTGTAAAACAATATCAATTGTGAATAAAGATCCAAAGGTCTTAATAAAATGTAGGTGCAGTAAATAATTTCCTATGACCAAATTTGATTTCCTGAAGATGGATCAATATAGGATAGTAAAGAAGTAGTAATATCACTTTTTTGCCAATGGTATCCACCACAGAAATTTTATATAATATTGGGCTGTGCTCTAAGCTAAAGCATATGAAATTTAAACACATAATAAATACATAGGACATAATACATAAAAATACATAATGAAATAGAACCTAAGTTAGTCACTAGTGAACGTAAAATTGTTTATTTTAAAAAATTATTGAAATCATATGTGATTTGGGAATAATGTAAACTTCAAGACAAATATATATCAGTGGAATTTTGAGGCCTGAAATCTTGTGCACTGAATAATTTGCTATGGTACAAACAGGAGGATAAGCCTGAAAATGATGTTAGAATTTTTAAAACCAGGCAAAATATCATAAGACACATTGGAACTTGAAAAATGCTGAAGATCTTAATCTTTCTGCTGTCTGAATCCCTCAGTTGTGAAGTTAACTTTTCCTGAAAGTCTCCTTTATTAACTTCAGGAATAAAAATTGTTCCATCTTGAAAAACAGAATACAGTCATTTTCAGAAGAGACATGATTACCATCTCTATTAAGCATATCAACCACGAGTTAGAGAAAATTAACTCATTTTCAGCAATTGCCACTTAGTCCCACTGTTTATGCAGAGAGACGGATGATTCACTTAGCTCAAACTCACCATATGTACATAACTTTCAGTGAAATAACTATACTAAAAGTGAAAATTTCTCTGTAATCTCTGTTGAGTACATTGAATAGCAGATTAATAGATGAATGACAGTGTTAAGAATCATAGAAGTAAGAATTTATGACAGCTTAGAGCAAACTCTAACAGCCATGATTAGCGAGAATCATGTTAAAATACAACAGTTAGAGATTGATATAAAGTCTTGGACCTCTCGGGACTTTCCAAAGCTCTTCCAGTGCCCAAGAAAGGGGGCTTCCAGTAAGATTTGGCATTGACCACTTTGTACTCCAGAAATACCCCTTTTCCAGACATGGGAACCGACCCTGATCTGCCTCATTGCCTTATAGACTCTGTCTCTCAGACTGAAATAGAACAGACTCACCCAACTCCTTTCAGCTGCCAGGAAGGTGGGCTCAGGTGACAGTCATGACAGTCCTTGCTTGTGTGTGAGGGAGGCAGCCAGACTCTATAGAATGGACTTGTGATTCTGTGACCTCATCTCCCCACAGAAATAATGCCATTATTACTTCATTTGTAGTTTCAATGACACTGCACAATTATACAGTTGAGACCAATCAAAAAAAAAAAAACAAAAAACTTTTTTCAAGTTCCGGATTCCTGGAAACAATTAGAGGTTTCTAGTGAACAGCTCCAAAGAGACAGGTTGTGTTTTTGAGAGACTTTTCCTTTTCCATAATACCTGGAGACAGATGGGGTCTCATGTAGTGGAAGCAGAAAATGTTGAGATCTGACAGAAAGGGGAATCACACTGAAGCACATGTGTTTAATTGGATCCTGTGCTTCCTGAAAAGTTCATTGACCCCAAAATGTAATTATATGTTTATCCCCAGTCTCCTGAATTGTAGAATAAGGAACCTTATGAACATGGCATGGAAGGATACAAATGGCTTGAGAAGCCATTTTCAAGAAGATAAGAGTGGAAAAAAGAACATGACGGTTGGAACTCATGTGAAAACTCATTAGAGATCATTGTAGAATTCAGTGTAAGTTAATTGGGAAGTATAAATTGACCTGTATATTTTCTAGGAATACACATTTTTAAAATACTGATGCAAGAAAAGGTAAAAACTCTGAGCTGAACACTATCCATAGAAGAAAACGGTATATTTAACAAAGAGCTCCATCATAAAAATTACACTACACAATACGCTTTATCAGTAACATTCTATTACTCTTAATTATTGGAAAAACTCATGCTCTCCAGGTCACTCAACAGAATTGAGGAATAATGCTTGCAAATGATTTACAAAAATCATCACAAATATGTTTGACAAATCTCTCATATGCTTTGGAATCCATTATTAAATATTGTATTAGCAATATCGGCAACCTTAAAAGGTATAGCAAGATCAAGTGCAACTTTTACCAGGACTACAGTGATTTAACTACTGGGAAATATTTTAGTATAACTAATTACTTTGTAAAGTTAGGGAGAAAGAGATATGATCAACTTGACAGATGCAAGCAAAACAACTTGGCAACATTCTAAGTTGTTGATGGTAGAAAATGACACAAGATAGTAGCGGATATGTAGTAGCAGATATGTACTCAACCTGATAAAAAATGTCATTGAGCCCCAACACAATCTTACCTGTCAAAAAACAACACATTAATTCCCACTAACATCAGAAAGAACACTATGAGACCAACATTGCCTATATTATTGAGCACTTTATTGGAGGTATCAGTAAAGGCATTTAACTTTAGGAAATAAAGCGGTAAAATTATCTTTTTTGCAGAGCATATGGACATATATTTGGAAAGCCCAAAGAAGCAGTGGAAAAATGTATTACAAAAATAAAACAATAAAATTATCTAATTGATAGTAACATGAATATATAGCACACAAGTCTTCATATGTACACATTACAATCCGTTCCAAGGTACTATAAAAGGAAGGGTGCAATTAACAATATAAAATCAAATAAGAGGAAAACCAACAAGAAATGGCAAAGCCTATATGAAGACAATTATCAAGCATTCCTTATATAAATAATGCAGATTTGAAGAAAAGGTAAAATCCAACCATTTCCTTGGGTAGTGTGTTTGTCTGCTCAGGTTGCCATAACAACAACAACAAAAAAAAACCCATTAACTGGACTGCTTAAACCACAGAAATGTATTTCTTACAGTACTGGAGGCTGAGTAGTTCAAGATCAAGGTGCCAGCTATCTTGGTTCCTTGTGAGGGCTCTCCTGCTGTCTTGCAGAGAGCAGCCTTCTTGCTGTGTTTTCACACGTCAGAGAGAAAGCAAGCTCTCTGGTGTCCCCCACCCCCATGACTTCATCTAACCCAAATTGTCTCCCAATAATCCCATCTCACATATTATCAGACTTGGTGTTAGGCCTTCAATATATGAATTTTGAGAAACGCAGACATTTTCCATAACAGGAAGGTAAATTTTATGAATATATATCTGTATATATACATATATAACTTGAGATTGGTGAGTTATAAAATAAATTAAATGATAAAGCATCTGTAATTAAATCAATGTGTTATTATCAACAGACTGACCTTGGAATTATAAATTCATAAATAGACCAAAGTGTAAAGACATTTCCATTAAAAAATAAGGATAGTAGTGAAAAATATTTTTATTGTGATAAAAAACTCATAACATCAGATTTACTTTCTTAGCCAATTTTTTATTATATCATGTAATATCGTTCATTATAAGAGTAATGTTATACAACAGATCTCTGTAAATTTTTCATCTTGCGTGACTGAAACTCCCAATCTATTGAACAGTAGCTCACCATTCCCCTTCCATCAGCCCCTGCCAATCATCATCTACTTTCTGTTTCTTTGACTTTGACTACTTTAGATAACTCATAGAAGGGGATTCATGCAGTGTTTGTCCCACGATTGGCGTGTTTCACTGAGCACAATTCTTAAAGGCTCAACCATGCTGTAGCATATGACAGGATTTTCTTCCTTTTTATGGCTGACTAACTTTCCATTGTATGTATATACCAATTTTCTTTATCCATTCTTTTGTTGATAGACATTTAGGTTCTCTCCACCACGAGGCTATGGTGAGTGATGCTGCTATGAACTTGGTAGTGCAAATATCTCCTTGAGATCCTGATTACAATAATTTTGCATAAACACTCAGATGTAGGATAGCTGGATCATATGGTACTTCTATTTTTAATTTTATGAGGAATCTTCATCGTGTTTTCTGTAGTGGCTGCACCATATCACATTCCTATCAAAAGTGCACAAGGGATTCAATTTGTCCACATCCTTGCTATTGTTTATTAGTTTCTGTTTTGTTTTGTTTTTGTTTTTCCCGGCCATCCTCAGAAGTGTGTGGTGATATCTCAGTGAGTTTACAATTTAATTTGCATCTCCTTGATGATTAGTGATGTTGAGCATCTTTTCCTATACCATTGGCCATCTGTTTATCTTCTTTTGATAAATTTCCTTCAAGTCCTCTTTCATTTTTTAATTTCATTTTTTAATTTTAGCTTATTGTCATTTTTTGTCATGAAGTTATCGGTGTTTCTTTCATGTTTTAGGGTTTAACACTAAATCAGTATCTTGCAATATCCACTATGCAGGTTGTGTTTTATTAAGTTGATTGTTTCCTTTGATGTGTAGAACTTTTTATTTCGATGTAGTCCCACTTGTCCATTTTTGCTTTTGTTTCCTGAGCTTCTGTTGTTCTATTGAAGAAACCCTTGCCAAGTCCAGTGTCATGAAGGTTTCTCCTACATTTTCTTCTATTTGTTCTATACTTTCAGGACTTATGTTTAAATATTTCATCTGGTAATCAACAATCCAATCTCTGTCTCTATGTGTTTGTTGTTGTTTTTATCTTCTACTTAGGAGTGAGATCATACAGTATTGACCTTCTCCCTCTGACTTATTTCACTTAGCATAATACCCTCAATGTCCATTCATGTTGTCACAAGTGTTTGGATTCCATTTCTTATGGCTGAGTAGTATTCCGTTGTGTATATATACCACATCTTCTTTATCCATTCGTCCTTTGATGGGCACTTAGGTTGCTTCCAAGACTTGGCTATTGTGAATAATGCTACAATGAACAGAGAGGGACATGTATCTTTAGGCATTGGTGTTTTCACGTTCTTAGGATAAATACCCAGATGTGGAATAGCTGGATCGTATGGCAGTTCTATCATTAATTTTTGAGGAATCTCCATACTGTTTTCCGTAGTGGCTGCACCAGTTTGCACACCCACCAACAATGTATGAGAGTTCCCTTCTCTCCACATCCTCTCCAACACTTGTTATTTCCTGTCTTGTTAATTATAGCCATTCTGATGGGCGTGAGGTGATATCTCATTGTAGTTTTGATTTGCATTTCCCTGATAGTTAATGATGTTGAACATCTTTTCGTGTGCCTGTTGGCCATCTGTGTATCTTCTCTGGAGAAATGTCTGTTCAGGTCTTTTACCCATTTTTTAACTGGGCTGTTAGTTGTGTTGTTGTTGAGAAGTATGAGTTCTTTGTATATTTTGGAGATTAACCCCTTATCAGATATATGGTTTGCAAATATCTTCTCCCAATTGTTAGGTTGTCTTTTCATTTTGTTGATGGTTTCCTTTGCTGTGTAGAAGCTTTTTAGCTTGATGTAGTCCAAATTGTTTATTTTTTCTATCATTTCTCTTACCTGGTCAGACATGGTACTTGAAAATATGTTGCCAAGACAGATGTCAAAGAGCGTACTTCCTATGTTTGTCTAGAAGTTTCATGCTTTCAGGTCTTACATTCAAGTCTTTAATCCATTTTGAGTTAATTTTTGTGTATGGTGTAAGATAATGGTCTACTTTCATTGTTTTGCATGTGGCTGTCCAGTTTTCCCAACACCATTTGTTGAAGAGACTTTCCTTTCTCCACTTTATATTCTTGGCTCTTTTGTCGAATATTAGCTGTCCATAGATATTTGGATTTATTTCTGGGCTCTCGATTCTATTCCATTTATCTGTGTGTCTTTTTTGTGTGTGGTGAAGG